>NC_073643.1:32612500-32912500 GCF_029407905.1 Bubalus kerabau | reverse complement strand
TATCTTAAACTTTTCTTGATAACACTGAGTCCTTTTTCTAGTTGTTGTCTGTTGACATTCTCTATATCTACTGAGAAGTCTCAGCTCCTGGATCTGAGGTTCCACAGCCCCTCACTACTTTTACTTTTAAAAACTTTGTCCATGATTTGGTTCTTATGGGTTATTTTCTTGTGAGCCATCAGGAATTAACTGATATTAATACTTCTTCCTGCCTTAAGAGTAGTAATCCTGGATGATGTCTGTCTTTTACTAATTTAATGCATCTAATTTGCTATGGACTGAGAAACCAAACATTGGAGAAGGAAATGGCAACCCACTCCAGTGTTCTTGCCTGGAGAATCCTAGGGACGGCGGAGCCTGGTGGGCTGCCGTCTCTGGGGTCGCACAGAGTCGGACACGACTAAAGCGACTTAGCAGCAGCAGCAGCAGAGAAATCAAACAGCTAATTTTAGTAATAATCCTGCCTCCACCTAGAGCAGTAAATATAGCTAGCTTTTTTTTTTTTTTTTTTTTTTTTGAGCACTTACTTCATTCCAGGAAATTTCTGTAATAAATGCTTTTAATCGTCAAAATAACTGACTTGGAAACTCAGGATTAGCAGAGATTAAGTCATTCCCCCAAATTTATACAGACAGTGACTTTTTAAAAAATTTACTTTATTGAAGTATTGTTGATTTACAATGTTGTGTTAATGTCTTTTGTTGTTGTTCAGTCACTCAGTCATGGCTCACTCTTTGCAACCCCATGGACTGCAACACACCAGGCATCCCAGCCCTTCACTATCTCCCAAAGTTTGCTCAAACTCATGTCCGTTGAGTCTATGATGCCATCCAACCATCTCATCCTCTGTTGCCCACTTCTCCTCCTGCCCTCAGTCTTTCCAGCATCAGGATCTTTTCCAGTGAGTCGGGCTCTTTGCATCAGGTGGTCAAAGGATTGGAGCTTCAGCTTCAGCATCAATCCTTCCAATGAATATTCAGGGTTGATTTCCTTTAGGATTGACTGGTTTGATCTCCTTGCTGTCTGCTCTATACACCAAAGTGATTCTCCTTCTTGACTGCCTTCTGTTTCCTTTTCTTGCTTATCTAAGGCCTAAAAACCAGAAGGTCTAGTATATTCATGGTGTGCTAGAGACAGTTCATACCAGCTCTCAAGAGCTGACTTTTAAACCTTTAGTAATTTTGTGAGTCAATTCTTAAATATAGCCTTTATGAAAAATTAAATTATATAAACTTTAAATTATAAAGGTAATAAATACTCAAAACTCTTGAAGTTATTTATATCTACTGTAACTCCAGGTTGGAAATACAATCTTGTGGTATGCTACCCTTCATCTCTTCCCAATCCCATGTTTAGCAACTTCATGTAGGCAGTTCAGAATCAACCAGCTGGGAATATTTACACTGTGGAAATTGGCAAAAGCAACAAATCAGGGTGTTTTCCTTCTTGAGAAGTGGTTATTAAACAATTACCAGCAATAACCAGAGTAAAAGAAACTGAACTTCCATATTATTAGCCAAGTAACTCCTGGGGCAGTGTTTCTCTTTGGTAGTGGAAGACCTCTTTGCAAATGAATAGATGGTAAGAAGTTGAGAACATACCTACCAGGGATGGCAGATAGGAGTTGTTAATCATGTTTTAACTGAGCATTTTGTAGATGAGAAATCCCACCTCTTGGTACAGAATATATCTTATTTTTTTTCCTGTGAAAACTGAATCCAGCTTCCTTTTATTTCTATTTTTTTTAATTGAACTGTGTTTATTTCAGTCATATCTTGGCGAGGAATCATATTCTTCAAAAGTTTGATTACTTTCTTCAGTGATGTGAACTTATTCTTAAAATCCATAAAATGTAAAAGACGCCAAAGTAGAGTGATAAAAATGTCAGTTGTTGTAACAGAATTTATGGCTTTGGTTTTAATACTAGGAGTGTTTTGAAAATATCTTGTATCTTATCTTGTGCACATAGTGGCTCTTATTCAGCTGAGAAAGAGGTTAAGTGAGAAATGAGTTGGCTCGTGAAGGATACATTTTTTCCACCCACCCCAACCCCTAACACACATATACACTCACACACACATACCCTGATGTTAATTTGATTTGAAAAAATATCAGGAAACATCATCATCAATTTCTCCTCTTGCAAAACTGATTATTCTTGCTTGACTGCCCTCTGCTGGAATTCCTGAAAATATACACTTTGCCTCTACTTCCAGGGACTAGATGTAGGCCGGATGCAATTTAATACAATGTGCGCAATCTTTTCAGGGCATATTATGTGCAGAAGCCCAGGTATGCAGGATTAGAAATAAAACTGAGTTAAGCATTAAATGCAGTGGTCAAGTGTTTATTTAATTAGCCATGAAAAATAGCCAGGTTTTGAATGGATCAAAGAAAACAATTATACATAATGGGTGAACTGAAAACAATTGACTATTAAGGAAGGAGAGGAATGCTTTAATTAAACTAAAAGATATACCTAATGTTAAATGAGGTGGTTACAAAAGCTCCACAAATAAAGCTGCTTAACTGCTGAGTATAATATGAGAGATCAGAAGGAGTGTTTAAATGTACCTAATAAAAAAATGCAACCTTATTAAAATTGTATTGCTATTATTTAAAACTATAGTGAGCTTTCTCTGTTATTTAAGCTAAGCCACTGCATCTAAGAATATTCATTTACTGGTTTAAAATATTTAGGTTCCTCATTTATTATTAATTCTGATAAAAGATATTGCTTGTGTGTACTTAAGAGTATATTTCTTGTTAAATTTAAAGAAAATTCTTTTAGAGAGGATAATGGTTACGGCATATCAGTCCTTATGATGTACTAGTTTAGCATATACTTATCTCTACATTTGTCAGACTCTCTAAAGTGAGACGAATAGAAATCCACCGTCAAATAGGTTGAGTTGGTGGTGAATTGGCACCTTGGGACTCACGCTTGAATGGTATTACTGCGGAATATTGTTAGTATAAAGATCAGATCCTCCATCTGCAGAATTTGAGCTAGTAAATGAAACAGACTTCCGTAAGTACATTTGCTGTTCAATGTCTGAGCCTTTATTTCCTGCCCCATTTTTTTTTTGTATCATTAAGAGATAAACATGGAGATTAGAGAGGAAGAGATGGTGATATATCAAAGAAGTAATAGAAGGGAGAAGAGCAAAGGATCCCTTCTCTCCTCATACCATCTTGCTTCCTTTGTGTCCCTCATGTGGATTAGACTCTATAAAGTTATGCTTATAAAAAGCCCAGTCTTCCAATTCAAGATAGGGATTCTGCATCATTGAACATTACGACTTAAGTATACAATAAGGACAAGACCTTCTTAGAAGCAATGCTAATCAAGTGGTTATAGATGTTAATCTTTTTGCAGTAAAAGCTGATTCTGTACAAGTCAGTCATTTTTCCTATTGTAAAAATGACAGTTATGTACTTTACACTGAGGCTACAGAGGGAAGGAAAGAGATTATGGAAACCCCATTCAATTCACCAGACTAAATGCAGTTGATTCCATCTCTCCCACCAATGGTAGCACACCCAGCGTGCTTCCCAGACTAACCTGAATACAAGGCTGGGAGACAGAGTAAGATGGTTGACCTGGAATTTGATTTGACTTTTTGAGTGTCATAAGATGAACCCTTAATCATGAAAGTTTTGAATGGAATAAAACAATCTAAGAATCTTCAGAGTAAGATATGATAAAATAATAATATAAGTGGAAAAAGCCCAGGTTTGGGGAAAGCTGGTATGTTCCAAACTTTGTTGAAATTATACATTGATATTTCAGGGTGAGCATATTAAAATATTATTTAGTCTAATGTTATTCTAAATGAAGATTAAAGTCTATTTTACTCAAAGGAGAGAGATTAGTAAAAGAAATATAATGAATAGCTACACTGTTTTGTATTTTGAAGTATTCTGTCACTGTGCTAATCATTTAATCAGCATTATATCATTTAAATTTTAAAAACTTTGCTGTGAGTTGGGTAGTTAATCATGCCCATGTTACAGATAAGAAAAGTCAGGCTAGGAGGCCCAAGGTCACAGAGATGCCAGCTGCTAAAACTTGGAATCTCATCCTGTTTTTCTGACTCTGATGGCAAAGCCCTTAAACACATAGTGTATTAGTGGTAACGTTCTTTGAAAATCTTTGTCTCCTTATGAATCACTATCCTGATTATAAGATACGGAACAGGCAGAGCTCCTCTGTTTCTGTACCTGGGAAATGTGAACGCTTGGGTCCTCTTAACTAAAGCCTACCACATGTGACATTTCTAGATTACTAATTTTCAAAGAATTATAAAAAAAAAATTATACACAATACTGAAGCACTGTGGAAGACAATTTTCGTCCTCTTTGGATAAATGTGCGTTGTCTACAGGCCATCATCTTTGTTCATGTTTCCAGAAACCTATTCTGGGGAAATGATCTGACAGACAGGCTGCTCCCAGAGCTGCACGCCCCTTTCCCCACTCCCGTCTCTCTGCAGCATCTGCATTGGGCATGAGCCCGGATCCATATTTACGAGACATATGTAGACACTTTTCCCTTTCTTGGCAAATGCATAAATAGAATCCTAATGTCTACATGTAGGTACTATATAAATACAAAGTTGTGCATACTCTGTGGATGTCATGCATCATTTATCCATGTATTTTTAGCTCACCAACACATTTACATACGCTGTCACGTTTCAGACTGCACCTCGATATAGTGCCTTCTTCAACTTGAACTCGGCAGCAGGCAACATCATTCTTCTAACATTTTCACCACAAATGAAGATCAAAAAGCAAGAAAATAAATCCAAAGATAGAAGACACATTTTAAATGGGTAACAGTTTCCTAATATGCTCTGAAGTTACTATAGAATTATCTAGAGCAGAGGAGTGAATCTTTTGCTCTGTAATTAGATTCATGCAATCATCTTAATGTATCTATTATGCCAGGATTTCCTGAGATGAATGTTTACACCTTGGCCGTTGTCTAAGGGAATATAGATATGTAAACCATCATTTCCAATTCTCTGTTAAAAACCCGTGAAGTACAGTAGCAGAAAGGGAAAGATTCTTTAAATATGACTTGACTGAAGATGTTAAAGAATCTTCACTTGGGGATATGATATTTGAATTGACTTTTAGAGGATGAGTAAACCTTTGGATTTTCTTTTGTGTCAAACATTAGAGGAGGTAGAAATCAGTTGACCTAAGGGATCAAGTCTTAAGATCAAACATAAGAAATTAATTGATCTAAGAAATAAAGTCCATGATGTTTGGATTTCTCGACAGGGATCAATTTTACATTTCAGAAAACTAGAAGAAAGCAGATGATGTGCTTTTCTTTCTTTTATTAAAACCCTGGGCATATCTATCTTTGACCTTATATTTCTGTGTACTGTGGATATGGCAAATCAGTTTAAGAGGTTTGTGGTAGAGCCATACCAATAGTTCTTCAAGCCTTTTCCTTGAGAAGTGCAGCATTTTATTAAATGAAAAATTTCATGGAATACTAAGAGTGAAACAGATAAAGGCAGACAGTTGAACTTCTGGTTAAAGTAAGGGAGAGGGGAGGAAAAAGACCACTTGAGTGGTACTGTTTGAAGTCCCTGAGCTTAGTAAAAAAAAAAAAAAAAAAAATCAACAAAAAACCGCATGTGTGTGTGTGTCTGAGATTTCCCCAAGTCCTTAAATTGCTTTAATTGCCCATAGATTGTATCTTTAAAAACTGATTCTAACCCAATATCTTTACCTAATTCCGCGGAATTTTGAATACACAGGAAATATCTGTCCTGTCTGTCCTTCATCTCTTCCTTCCAGTGGCTACTTAAGGAATAAGTGTTATGTGTTGGATTCAAGAGTGGTTTTCACAATGTAATGTGAGCAGTAATCCTCCAGGAAACATGTTTGATGCAGATTCCTGGGCCATCTTCCATAATACTGATACCTATAGATCTGGGGTAGAGTCCAGGTATCTCTATGGATATCAGTTGCATGCCACATAATTGTGATGCAAGGGTCTATCAAATGAGTGGTTAAAGTATAGACTGCAGTGGAGGAAAAAGAGGATTGAAAGAATAATGAATTGAAAGGAAAAGAAGAGCAGTAAAGAGAAAAGAAAAGCATACATTAATTGCAGAATGCCAATAAAAATTGCCTGGCTGGCCACATTGCTACCTATGTTTTAGAACAATAATTAAAAGAAACTTGTAAGGGCACTAAGGTATGTTTTCCCAAATTGGGAGCATTTAGTCAAGCTCCATGTATCTCTTATTCTCTCTCTCTTTTAATCTTCTGCTCCTCCTCCTATTTCTCTTTTAAAGAAGTTATTGAAATTTATGAAAAAACTCAGCAAAGTTTTTGATAAACATTTTCCAGAGTTTTAGTAATACATGTGCCTTGTTAAATGGTTTTATGTAGCAGCAAT
Source organism: Bubalus kerabau (assembly GCF_029407905.1). Lineage (NCBI taxonomy): Eukaryota > Metazoa > Chordata > Mammalia > Artiodactyla > Bovidae > Bubalus > Bubalus kerabau. The sequence continues at coordinate 32,906,074 of NC_073643.1, read as the reverse complement.
CATAGACTATATCTGTATATGTTTGATATATTTCTGTTTTGTCTCAGTGTTATTTTGTAGGCATTTCTGTATCATTATATATCTTTTTATAGTATCTACTGTAGTACCATAGCAGTGTGAGAATTAAAATATTTAGTGCATTTAAAACTCATTATAAGGAATGATAGACACTTACTATTCCATAAATTGCAACATTGTTATATGTTCTTTTCTAAGCTCAAAATTATCCTTTTATAGAGACCCAGATGAAGTTACTGGGTATGAACATTTTTTTCTGTATAAACATTTGAAAGTCTTAGTATAGGTTTTTTTTTTCCCCTGATATTTGATACATGGCTTTTCAAAAGTCATTTTCATTTTCAATGCCACTAGCATTGTTTGAGTGTGTCCGTTTCACTGACCCTCATTAGTATGTGCACTTTATCATTTTTTTAAAAGCTGGTATTTTTAATTGCATTACTACATTATATTTATGTGTATGCGTGTGAAAGAGGTGGGAAGGGATTTATCAGTGATCTATTCCCATATATTTTTTGAGATTTTAATATCTTCTTACTGTTGTACATGGGCTATTTTGTGTAGTATAAGCTGCAAATATATTTATAGCATATTTTCTCTTTAGTTTGGCTCTGAGTTTTAAAAAACTTATAAATTATGTTTTTCGTTTTCTTGAGGTCTTATCTTGCCTATCTCAATCCGCCCTCCCTCTTTCCTTCCTAATAGCTGTTATTTCTATCATTTCTGCAATGTAGAGCATACAGTGTTTATGATTAATTCCTGTGTTTATTTCTATTTTACTTCTACAGTGAAGCCTATTCAGTGCCCAGTCAAGTCTCTTTACCACAGTTCTTCAATTATCTCTTTGTTAGAGTAAGTTTGTCCTCTGTTAGTTTCATCAAGAAGGGCTCATGGGAAACATTATCTCTGAGTTCTTCGGTGTTCAAAATTGTGTATGTATGTATGTGTTTTAACAGCCTTATTCCTGGAGGAATAGAACATCTTTACATCACCCTTCACTTCCTTGAGTTTTTTGTCGATGCTGCTCAATCCTCTTCTGGTATTAAAAATGTCAACATGAAGAAATTTGAAGCCAACTGTATTTCTTCCCCTTTCAGAAGTGAATTTACCTTTTTGTCTAATGGCCCCCAAAGATTCCTATATCTAAATTCCAAAAATTTATAAAGATGTGTCTTGGTGTTGAGTGTTTCGGGTCAGTTTTCTATGGTCCGTATTACATCTTTCCTTTAAGGAGATTCAAGTCGTAGTCTATCCAGGACATTTTCCGTTCATCAAATCTTTAAATATGTTAATTTCCCATTTTTCTGATCTTCTTTGTGGGTCTCTGGTAATACAGATGTTGCATATTCTTTTCCTGCATTCTATAGCTATTTTTTTTTCAAACTAAGCTTCGTATTGTCTTAGTTTTATTTTCTCTATCTTCTGAATCACCTTCCATGTTTTCCAAAATAGCTATTTCCCCATGTAATCCTTCAAATTTTATGCTCATTTATCTGGTAATTTTGGTGGAGATGGGGTTGGGTATTATTGAATTAAACTTTTCATTTTGGGATATTGTAGATTCAGAGGTAAGAAATAATAAAGAGAGAACCCTTTACACATTTTAGGATACTGTAGATTCATCAGATCAGATCAGTTGCTCAGTCGTATCCGACTCTTTGCGACCCCATGAATCGCAGCACGCCAGGCCTCCCTGTCCATCACCAACTCCCGGAGTTCACTCAGACTCACGTCCATCGAGTCAGTGATGCCATCCAGCCATCTCATCCTCTGTCGTCCCCTTCTCCTCCTGCCTCCAATCCCTCCCAGCATCAGAGTCTTTTCCAATGAATCAACTCTTCGCACGAGGTGGCCAAAGAGAAATAATAAAGAGAGAACCCTTTACACACATATCCCCCCATGATAACATCTTACAAAACTATGACACAATGCAGTGCCACACTGATACTCTATGATACTATAGATACAGCTGTTGGATCATCAAAAAAGCAAGAGAGTTCCAGAAAAACATCTACTTCTGCTTTATTGACTATTTGACTACGCCAAAGCCTTTGACTCTGTGGATCACCACAAACTATGGAAAATTCTTCAAGAAATGGGAATACCAGACCACCTGACCTGCCTCCTGGGAAATCTGTATGCAGGTCAAGAAGGAACAGTTAGAACTGGACATGGAACAACGGACTGGTTCCAAATAGGCAAAGGAGTACATCAAGGCTGTATTTTCTCACCCTGCTTATTTAACTTATATGCAGAGTACATCATGTGAAATACCAGGCTGAATGAAGCACAAGTTAGAATCAAGATTGCCGGGAGAAATATCAATAATCTCAGATAAGTAGATGACACCACTCTTATGGCAGAAAGTGAAGAAGAACTAAGGAACCATTTGATAAAAGTGAAAGAGGAGACTGAAAAAGTTGGCTTAAAACTCAACAGTCAGAAAACTAAAATCATGGTGTCTGGTCCCATCACTTCATGGCAAATAGATGGGGAAACAGTGGAAACAGTGAGAGACTTTATTTTGGGGGCCTCCAAAATTACTGCAGATGTTGACTGCAGCCATGAAATTAAAAGATGCTTGCTCCTTGGAAGAAAAGTTATGACCAAACTAGACAGCATATTAAAAAGCCGAGACATTACTTTGCCAACAAACACCTGTCTAGTCAAAGCTATGGTTTTTCCAGTAGTCATGTGTGGATGTGAGAGTTGGACTATAAAGAAAGCTGGTGGTGTTGGAGAAGTCTCTTGAGAGTCCCTTGGACTGCAAGGAGATCCAACCAGTCCATCCTAAAGGAAGTCAGCCCTGAATATTCATTGGAAGGACTGATGCTGAAGCTGAAACTCCAATACTTTGGCCACCTGATGTGAAGAACTGACTCATTTGAAAAGACTCTGATGCTGGGAAAGAGTGAAGGTAGGAGGAGAAGGGGACGACAGAGGATGAGATGGTTGGATGGCATCACCAACTCAATGGACATGAATTTGAACAAGCTCTGGGAGTTGGTGATGGACAGGGAAGCCTGACCTGCTATAGTCCATGGGGTCTCAAAGAGTTGGATATGACTGAGCGACTGGACTGCAGCAGGACAATGACATGGATACAGTTAAGATACAGGGAGTTTCCATCACCCCAGATCAGATCAGATCAGTCGCTCAGTCGTGTCCGACTGTTTGCAACCCCATGAATCGCAGCATGCCAGGCCTCCCTGTCTATCGCCAACTCCCGGAGTTCACGTCCATCAAGTCAGTGATGCCATCCAGCCATCTCATCCTCTGTCATCTGCTTCTCCTCCTGCCCCCAATCCCTCCCAGCATCAGTCTTTTCCAATGAGTCAACTCTTCGCACGAGGTGGCCAAAGTACTGGAGTTTCAGCTTTAGCATCATTCCTTCCAAAGAAATCCCAGGGCTGATCTCCTTCAGAATGGACTGGTTGGATCTCCTTGCAGTCCAAGGGACTCTCAAGAGTCTTCTCCAACATCACAGTTCAAAAGCATCAATTCTTCGGCACTCAGCCTTCTTCACAGTCAAACTCTCACATCCATACATGACCACAGACATCACCCCAAAGATCCTTCATATTGCTCTTTTATTGCCATACCTACTTCATTCTTTCCTCTACGCCCCCTACTGATCATGATTCTAGCAACCACTTCTCTCTAATTGCTCTCTATAATGTTGACATTTCTAGAATATTATAGAAATAAAAACATACTGTATATAACATTTAAGGTTTATTTTGGACTAAGCTTTATTCTCTGGACTTTCATCCAAGTTCTTGATGTGTCAATTGTTTGTTCCTCTTTATTGCTGAGTAGTATTCCCTGGTGTATATGTATAATAGGCTCTTGCACCTCCCTGTCCATCACCATCTGAGCTGCTTTCGGTTTTCGGCTGTTACAAATAAATCTGCTAAAAATAATCATGTACAGTTTTTGTGTGAACATAAAGTTTCATTTCTGGGTTTTTTTTAATCTATTAACCATTTGCTGGTATTTACTAAAGCTTTCATATTATATCTTTGTGCTGATGCTTTTTAGAACTTTCTTAGTACTCATCTGAGTGAGATGGCTATTTGCAGATTTGCTATAGTGTAAGTGTTAAGAATGGGGAAGAGCTAGGAAAGTCCTCCAGGTTGGCAACCTGAAAGCTGTCTCCTTTTCTACTACCAGGGACAAATACACAAACATGACACTTCTAAAAGTAGGACATCCATGTGGTTAGGGCCACCTCATTTGCTTCTGTAAATTGAACCAGGTTGCAGAGTTTTTTCCTGTTTCCATCCCTGTCTGCTTTGTTTTCTGACCCTGAACCCAGATCTCCTGCATTGCAGGCAGATTCTTTACTGCTGAGCCATCAGGAAAGCCTCCCTTATTGCTGTGTTAGATATAGATGTTTCACCACAGGGTGAGGCTCTCACCTTCAGAAAGTGTATCATTCCTGACTCTTTCTATTATCCATGGTTGCTGGGCCCTCTCAGGAATCTCATTTTTAAAAATTCTCCTCACTTTTACCCTATCTAAGCTGTTTCTAGCTGATCAATTATGTGTCTCTGGGTTACATCTATGCCTTAGCTTCATTGTAAATGGAGTTTGCAGACTTTTTTCTCCCGACTTCTTGTTGTTGTTATATGATTTCCAAGAGGGGAGCGTGAAAAAAGAAATGCTGCTTTAGGGAGATATTTTCATAGTGGAAAATTTTAACCTACATTTGTCGAGTACAACACAGCATATTATAAGGCAGAGACATTACTTTGCCAAGAAAGGTCTCTCTAGTCAAAGCTATTGTTTTTCCAGTAGTCATGTATAGATATGAGCTTTGAACTATAAAGAAAGCTGAGTGCCGAAGAATTGATGCTTTTGAACTGTGGTGTTGGAGAAGACTTGAGAGTCCCTTGGACTGCAGGGAGATCCATCCAGTCCATCCTAAAGGAAATCAGTCCTGAATATTCATTGGAAGGACTGAAGCTGAAGCTGAAACTCCAATATTTTGGCCACCTGATGCGAAGAGCTGACTCATTTGAAAAGATCCTGATGCTGGGAAGATTGAAGGCAGGAGGAGAAGGGGACGCAGAGGATGAGATGGTTGGGTGGCATCACCAACTCAATGGACGTGAGTTTGAGTAGACTCCAGGAGCTGGTGAAGGACAGGGAGGCCTGGCATGCTGCAGTCCATGGGATCACAAAGAATCAAACATGACTGAGCAACTGAACTGAATGTTTTAGTCTTTCATTTTCATACTTCAGAAGAATCAAAAGGAGACATATACTGGAAGATGAGACAATGAAGAACATGTTGATAAAATTTGTTCAGGGGTAACAATTTTCAATTGGTAATTTAGCCTTCATCAAAATACTTTTCAGAAAATCCACAGAAATTTCTTTTGAGTTAACTAAGCATGGTCTCCAGTTCATTCTTCAACTAGTTGGTGATTTTAGGTAAAGTACTTTCAAATTTTCTGCATGAAGCATTTATTATAAGTTGGAATAAAGTTATAAATACCTGATACACTAATTGTTATTACTTCCCATGAACTCTAACATAGCACTTATGTTGGAAGATTGAACTGGTATGCTTATTTTAGAGTTTGTTTTATAAGGAAAGAAACATTCTACACATAAAATGGTGCTGTTTAATTTGACTGAATCCATCAGAAACTTGTCACAGGAGGTTTTTTCTAGGTCCTTCTGTGATAAAATGGGACTTTGCCACATAACAAGAGGTGCCACTTATTTTCACTATTGATTCTAGGATTCCAAATTCACTGTGTCTTCCAGTGGGCAAAGAAGGCATGTTTATATGCTTTTTTTCTCATCCAGAGTCATGCTGTAGGTTGAGCCCACAATAAAAATTTGAAAACTACAGAAAATTATAGAGGGTAAATAAAGGTTATATACATATTTTCCACTCATACATGTCACATTGTTCTAGAATATTTCCTATCAGTCCCTTTGTGTACATTTTAACTTAGCTGGCATTATGCTGTCCATGTAATTTTATTTCTTTGCTTTTATTTGGTTTAATAGTAAATGTTATTATTTGTCATTAAAAGTCTTCATAAATACCCTTTTAATCACTGAATATTTTTATTCTGTCTTGTTGAAGTACGTAAAATAGACCACAAGAAAGCAAGGCATACCTTGGATGGCAATATGTATCTTAAAAAATGTCAAAAATCCAAAAATTAATATATTAATATGTAAGTAAAATACCATCTCAATTAGAAATTCAAAAGTTTTTCCTAACTATTTTTGGAAATGGTGGAAATAAAAAGTTGAAATGATTTTAATATCCATGAGGAAGTGTAAGTATTCACAACATCTAAAAATTGTACTTAAAAAATTACAAGAAGTGATTAACTTCTAGAAATTAAAATCTACATTTTAGTATGATAATAAAAATATTATAATGTTAGCACAGAAACAGACAATTATGCCTGGAAAAAGACATCTGAATATACTTAGAAAATTTAAAAAATACAAAGAATATGATACTGTGATTCAATAGAGAAAGAATGGCTTATTTATTTATTACATGTGCTTTTAAAACTGGCTCTACACCTGGATAAACAGCAATTTTGGACCCTGCAGATCACATAATAAATAGAAATAAATTCCAGGTAGATAAAAAGGTTAAATGTTTTTTTTTTTCTTTTTTAAAATAAAACAAAAACCTGGTAAGAGAGTTTAGGTGAATATTTTTATAATGTTAGGGTGAAGGAAAGCAATTTGAGCCAGACTGAAAACTTGGGAGTCATAATAGAAAAGAGACATTTAAATTTCCATAAAGTAATTTTGTAGGTTAAATTACACAAAAAACAAATCAAAAGACAAATGAGAAGTTGTAGGGAAATGTTGCAACGAAAATGACAGGAAACAAATGTTAGCTGTGATATTATAAAACATACAATTACATAAGCAAAAGCAGAGTGCCACAATAGAAGAATGTTCATAGGTTATGAATAAGTAATCAACAGAAGAGGAAATTCAAAAGACCAATAAACATATGAAAGAATGCTTTATTTCATTAATAACAATGAGATACTACTTCTCACCAATAAGGTTTGCAAACTTCTCATCCCTCAGATTGGCAAAAATTTAAGAAAGTGCTGGTGAGTACATGCAGGTGAGTCTCTCTCAGAGACTACCGGTGAGCACGATTATAGGTATAGATCTTTAAAGAATCATATGGAAATATGCATTTCAAATTTAAAAAGTACAGCCCTTTTGACAAAGCTTCACTCTTAAGAAACTGCTCTATCAAAATAAAATTGCTCATATGTATAAGGATGTTTATTTCAGTTTGGAGTCGCAAAATAAAAACCAAAACCTGTTTACTCTGAATGTCAATAAATAGGAGAATGATTAAAGTAAAATTTGTTTCACTCATATTAGGAAATACCATCCAGCTAATTTAAAAAGAATGATTTAGAACTAGATCTCGTGACCTATGTACATCATGTATGACGTTGAGTGAGAAAATCCAACTTTGGGGAAATGTCTATAGAAGGAACACACATATACAAAAATAAGCAATGGTAAAAATGTCCTCTGCATATAAATTGAATTTGTGAATATAATTTATATGGACCTGGAGGAGGGTAAAGAGAGATACAAACTCACAAACTGGTAGATACTACAGTTACTGGTAGAACTACAAACTCACAAACTATCTACAAACTGGTAGATAGGGTAATATTAACAGGGTCAGAATAACAGGTAAGAAATACCAAGGCAGTAGCAAAACAGAAACATACTTAAGGTATATTTTATAAAATTTAGAATATCAAGTTCTAATTTACTGTAACTTTGCACAAGTTATATACACATGCAAAAGGGTTCTCCATAAAAATGGAAACATTTTCCTTTGAGTTGTCATCGTTACCTTCATAGTAGGTTTGAATTAATTGTTTTTTAAAATAGCATTCATTTTTATAACCACATACTATTTTATTTAAGTGTCCAAAATGTGAGATATGAAAAAACTTGATATGTAAATCATACATATTTCAGAATTTCTTCTTAGAAAACATTTTAATAGCATAAATATAAAACTAAAATGTACAAATACTTTGAAAGTTTCTAATATCTGTTGCCAAATGCTTTTAAAAATTATTCCTTCTATACAGTATTCAGATCTTAAGAGAATATTTCAAGCTTCTGCCTACTTCTACTCCTCTAGCAGTTTTTGACTTGATCATGCTGTTTCTTTCATTTTAGGGAGAATTTTTCCCTTTTAAACTTCAAACTATGTTGTGAAAGTGTGAAAGTGTCAGTCACTTAGTCATGCCCGACTCTTCTGCGACCCCATGGCCTGTAGCCTGCCAGGCTCCTCTGTCCATGGGATTCTTCAGCAAGAATCCTGGGGTGGGTTGTCATTTCCTTTTTCAGGGGATCTTCCAAAGCCAGAGATCAAACCCAGGTCTCCTGCATTGCAGGCAGATTTTTATGCCTGAGCCACCAGGGAAGCCCAAATTTTACTATAGACACTTAAAAATAACTGTAGTAATTTTAAATATTTGATACTTTAAAAAAAAAAAAAAAAAGCTGTGCTAAGTCTAATCAGTCAGATCAGATCAGATCAGTCGCTCAGTCGTGTCCAACTCTTTGCAACCCCATGAATCACAGCACGCCAGGCCTCCCTGTCCATCACCAACTCCCGGAGTTCACTCAGACTCACGTCCATTGAGTCAGTGATGCCATCCAGCCATCTCATCCTCTGTCGTCCCCTTCTCCTCCTGCCCCCAATCCCTCCCAGCATCAGAGTCTTTTCCAATGAGTCAACTCTTCGCATAAGGTGCATATAACCCATGTTATCAAGAAAAGCATTGCTAACAATTTTTTCATCTTTCCCATCATATCATGTTATTATTATCAAGGGGAATTGGTAACATCTAACAAAGTGTCAGTGAAAATAATCAAATTGCCAGTATCCGCTGGATCATCAAAAAAGCAAGAGAGTTCCAGAAAAACATCTACTTCTGCTTTATTGACTATGTCAAAGCCTTTGACTCTGTGGGTCACCATAAACTCTGGAAAATTCTTAAAGAGATGGGAATACCTGACCACCTGACCTGCTTCTTGAGAAACCTATATGCAGATCAGGAAGCAACAGTTAGAACTGGACATAGAACAACAGACTGGTTCCAATTCAGGAAAGGAGTACGTCAAGGCTGTATTTTGTCACCCTGCTTCTTTAACTTATATGCAGAGTACATCATGCAAAATGCTGGGCTGGATGAAGCACGGCTGGAATCAAGATTGTCAGGAGAAATATCAGTAACCTCAGATATGCAGATGACACCACCCTTATGGCAGAAAGTGAAGAAGAACTAAAGAGCCACTTGATGAAAGTGAAAGAGGAGAGTGGAAAAAAGTTGGTTTAAAAATCAACATTCAGAAAACTAAAATCATGGTGTCTAGTCCCATCACTTCATGGCAAATAGATGGGGAAACAGTGGAAACAGTGAGAGACTTTATTTTTTGGGGTTCTGAAATCACTGCAGATGGTGACTAAAGCCATGAGATTAAAAGATGCTTGCTCCTTGGTAGAAAACTTATGATCAAACTAGATAGCATATTAAAAAGTGGAGACATTACTTTGCCAACAAAGGCCCATCTAGTCAAAGCTACAGTTTTTCCTGTGGTCATGTATGGATGTGAGAGTTGGACTATAAAGAAAGCCAAGTGCTGGAAGAATTGATGCTTTTGAACTGTGGTGTTGGAGAAGACTCTTTAGAGTCCCTTGGACTGCAAGGAGATCCATCCAGTACATCCTAAAGGAAATCAGTCCTGAATATTCATTGGAAGGACCGCGCTGAAGCTGAAACTCCAATACTTTGGCCACCTGATGTGAAGAACTGACTTATTTGAAAAGACCCTGATGCTGGGAAAGATTGAAGGGGGGAGGAGAAGGGGATGACAGAGGATGAGATGGTTTGATGGCATCACCAACTCAATGGACATGAATTTGAGTAAACTCCAGGAGTTGACGATGGACAGGGAGGCCTGGCATGCTGCAGTCCATGGGGTTGCAAGAGTCAGACATGACTAAGTAACTGAACTGAACTGAACAAAATATTTACTTAATAAATATGGCAATCCCATTTCTAAGAATATTTCTCAAAGTGCATTGATAAAAGTATGAAATAGTATGTGTACGAAGTTATTCATTGTGACATTGTAAATAAGGACAAAATTACAAGTATCCCAAGTATCTCCCAGTAGATTCTTACTATAAGTAGCAAAAGAATAAAGAAAAGATATACACAAGTGCAGAATGATCTGTAGCATATATTAGGTGAACTTTGTACTCTTTGGAATTGTTGTTCAGTTGCTTAGTCATGTCTAACTCTTTGCGATCCCACGGACTGCAGCACGCCATGCTTCCCTGTCCTTCACCATCTCCTGGAGCTTGCTCAAACTCGTATCTATTGAATCAGTGATGCCATCCAAAATCACTGCAGATGGTGACTGCAGCCATGAAATTAAAAGATGCTTACTCCTTGGAGGACAAGTTATGACCAACCTAGACAGCATAGCAAAAAGCAGAGACGTTACTTTGCCAACAAAGGTCCATCTAATAAAAGCTTTGGTTTTCCAGTAGTCATGCATGGATGTGAGAGTTGGACTATAAAAAAGCTGAACACTGAAGAATTGATGCTTTTGAACCCCCCAAAATAAAGTCTCTCACTGTTTCCACTGTTTCCCCCTGTATTTGCCATGAAGTGATGGGACCAGATGCCATGATCTTAGTTTTGTGAACGCTGAGTTTTAAGCCAACTTTTTTACTCTCCTCTCTCACTTTCATCATGAGGCTCTTTAGTTCTTTTTCACTTTCTGCCATAAGGGTGGTATCATCTTCATATCTGAGGTTGTTGATATTTCTCCTAGCAATCTTGATTCTAGCTTGTGCTTCACCCAGCCCAGAATTTCACATGATATACCCTGCATATAAGTTAAATAAGCAGGGTGAGAAAATACAGCCTTGATGTACTCCTTTCCCAAATTGGAAACAGTCTGTTGTTCCATGTCCAGTTCTAACTGTTGCTTCCTGACCTGCATATAGATTTCTCAAGAGGTAGGTCAGGTGGTCTGGTATTCCCATCTCTTTCAGAATTTTCCGGTTTATTGTGGTCCACACAGTCAAAGGCTTTGGAGTAGTCAATAAAGCAGAAATGGATGTTTTTCTGGAACTCTCTTGCTTTGTCAATGATCCAGAGGATGTTGGCAGTTTAATCTCTGATTCCTCTGCCTTTTCTAAATCCAGCCTGAACATCTGGAAATTCATGGTTCACGTAGTGTTGAAGCCTGGCTTGGAGAATTTTGAGCATTACTTTGCTAGTGTGTGAGATGAGTGCAATTGTGCAGTAGTTTGAACATTCTTTGGCATTGCCTTTCTTAGGGACTGGAATGAAAACGGACCTTTTCCAGTCCTGTGGCCACTGCTGAGTTTTCCAAATTTGCTGGCCTATTGAGTGCAGCACTTTCACAACATCATCTTTTAGGATTTGAAATAGTTCAGCTGGAGCTCCATCACCTTCACTACCTTGACCAAGTGAAGTGATGCTTCCTAAGGCCCACTTGACTTCACATTCCAGGATGTCTGGCTCTAGATGAGTGATCACACCATCATGATTATCTGGGTCATGAAGATATTTTTGTATGGTTCTTCTGTGTATTTTTGCCACCTCTTCTTAATATCTTCTGCTTCTGTCCTTTATTGTGCCCATCTTTGCCTGAAATGTTCTCTTGGTATCTCTAATTTTCTTGAAGAGCTCTCTAGTCCCTCCCATTCTATTGTTTTATCAGTGGTTCTCAACTGGGAGCATTTTAGCAATATCTGGCTATATCTGTAGTTGTTATAGATAGAAGATGCTACTGGCACTTAGTGAAAAATTATTAAACTTATTAAAAATGAACGAATGAATGAATGAAAACTAAAATAATCTGGTTCACTAAACCAGAAAACTTTGACAGATCATGACTCTCCTCTGATGAGCTTAAAAATTTTTTATCAGAATATTTCTTCAAGCAGATACATTTCTTTATGTTAGTAGGTAGATATTTGTACAGTAATTTATATTAAAGTAGGAGTTTGAGAGAGTGAGGGTTTTTTGTTTTAATGACTGTATCACAGAACAAAATGCATTGTAATGCTGGGAATCTTAGCTCTAAAGTTTTATTCTTAATTTTTATTTGAGCCAATGTTTAAAATTTCTATCACAGTTGCTCAGATATGGTTCAGATACACAGCTCTTGGTCTAAATTGTATAAATCTCTGAGTCTTTTCCTTTGCAGGCCTTGAGAAGGATTGATTTGAAAGAAATGTTTTTGAGAGAAAAGAGAATCTGGTTTCTTCCAAATTAGAAAATACTTCTGGTTTGGAAGATGAGAATTGTTGTGTTTCACGTTGGCTTATTTTTTACTTCTAAGTGAAATTTTCTCCTTCCTCCCTTTTCCCATTCTTTTCAACCCATGTCCCTCTTTTCCTTGCTTATTCTTTGATCTTCCCTTGCTAAATCCATCCTATGGGAGATTAGATGTAGGAAATCCTGAAGCATAAATTTTTACTATGTTTTTCAATAGTTTTCATTTGCATTTTTTGCATTTAATTTTTATACCTCTGAAAAATCATAAATCTGCAAAGTAACTAATTACCTATGAAAAGATACACAGCTCCACCAGTACCTAACAGGGCTTAAGTACACATTACCCTTGCTGACCATTCTGCATGGCTAAGAGTGTAGGGGTGTTCTTATAATTGTTTTCCTTTATAAAAAAAGAAAATAAAAAAGAAGAAAAAGAAAAGAAGAAAAAAAAAAAAGAAAAAGAAACACCTGTGGTCCTCTCAAGCCTAACGGGTAAAAGCAAGAAGTTTCATATTGGGAAATAGCTTTCATTTTCATAAATGCTGTAATTAATCATTTGAGGAATAAAACTCTTGGCGGTGACCCCTTGTGTTCTTTGAAGTTTCCACGCCCACTTTCTGTATGAATTGGGGTGTTAAGTTCTAGTGTCAGTGCCAATTCTAACTTAGAAATTACATTCTTCCCACTCAGAAATTCCTCCTGCCGTTTCAACAGGAGAAATTATTCTTCATTTTCTCTCCTGAAAACTGTTGTGTAATATTGCTGGCAGAGAGAAGATGTTTGGTTCCACCTCAGAGGTAGCTGGATTTCCGCGGAGGTTGGAGTGATATCTATAAATAGAATGTAAAAAGCCTTAGGCTAACTGTAGATGAAAAGTGTTATAGATAGGTAAGGTGTTATTACTACGAAAGCATTATTTTCACTTTGCTACAAGTTACAACGAGCCTTTAAATCTGCCCCACAGTATTGTAGCGAGGCATGCTTTCTGCCTTCCATTCTTCACCTCTAACAATTTATTTCTCTTGTATCAACACTACTTGTCAATTTTTATTAAGCCCAGTAATTTGAGGCATTTTGAATTTTTTTACTCTCCATGTCCTTGGTGGGGAGTGAAGTGACCAAAAAAACCCTTGGTTAAAGCTGCAATATTTGAGTACTACTAAATAAAGGAGCAGAAAGACAGCCTTGCCCAGAGATTTAAAAAAATAGGGAAAAATAATCTACTTCAGTCACACTGAGTCTTAAACACGATTCAGTTGCTACCTGCTGATTTAATCAATCCTTTTCAGTTAAAAAATAGAAATTGGAGTGTAACATGTGTGATGAAAAATTTTAATAAAACACATTGGGATTTTTTTTTCTTCATAGGAAATGAAAATGATCTGAAGGTAGCCAGTGCACCTTTTAAAACCTCCTGAAAAAGGAAAATCAAGTAATATGATTGCATCAAATTCTGTTTGCAGTTCTACATACATATTGTAATACAGAATCTTTGGTGTTTACATCCTTAGAATCAGAGAGATAAATATGGGTCCATTTAATGACATGGGGCCCACCTTTTGGTTGAGGTACCTTGACCTCGATCTCTGAGTAGATGAAATAGTTTTGTTCTTTTCTGGACATAAAACCAGTTGGTGAACTCTCAAATTGGAAGTAAAGGTCAAAGAGAAGAGCTGAATACAAATTATTGTAAATCCTTTTCCACTATCACCAGCAAGGAGGCGCACTGGGACCTCTGACTGAGTATGGGGCCAGTAACACATATAAACAAAAACACAGCATTTTGATCAATAAGAATAAGCTTACTCTAAATTATCTTTCCTCTCTCATTTAAAGGTGGTAGAATTCAGATATTCTAGAGTCTTAGAAAGTCCAAGTTTTTCTTGTAAGCAAGTGTTATCTGATTAAAGTTCCTGTGATGGTGAAAGTGTCATATATATCCATGCTGTCCCAATAAGGGACTTGGCAGGCGCTAGCCAGTGGTGGCTCTTGAACACTTCTGAAATTAATTTTATGTACTTTTTCTTAATTTTAATAGCCACATATGCTTAGTGGTCAATATACGTGATAACATAATCAAGGTATCAAGGTAAAGAGTTAGTCAAAATAGTAGGCATCTCCAACCTAGGGTGTATCCATGCTTTCTAAGGAAAGGCTGGAAGCACATACTTTTACAGACAGGATGATACAGAAGAAAAAAACAGAGGTTATGGAGTCTGATCATCAGGGTTCCAGTCCTGGCATTCTGCCCTTTGCACAAATTTTCTTTAAGGCTAGATTTCTATAAAATAAAAATAATAGTACTTTATTTGTTGTGGAGATGAACAGAGAAAATGTTCTTAGGACAACCAGCAAAAGTCATGCCCTGAAAGAGGTGCTCATCAAATATTAATCCTTCCTCTCAATCATTACAAATGTGTAGGCGATTGAAGACCCAGGCCTAAATTGGGCATAGCCATTAGCTAAAGAGTTTCAATTATTTCCTGAGAAACCAGTCAAAATGTGTAAACTCATTCAGAAGTTAGATGAATTCCACTCACTCATTCAATTTATATTTTAGTGCCAGGTTGTAAGACAGAACTGTGAGGGCGACAAGGAGACACCAAGAGTATTGTCAGCTC
The DNA here is from genome assembly GCF_029407905.1 of Bubalus kerabau. Classification (NCBI taxonomy): domain Eukaryota; kingdom Metazoa; phylum Chordata; class Mammalia; order Artiodactyla; family Bovidae; genus Bubalus; species Bubalus kerabau. Next base: position 32,891,064 of record NC_073643.1, on the reverse strand, counting down.
TTGTGTTCTTTGGCTGTGTAGTTCAGGACAGTCTGTGATTATGTGGATTGTGAGTGGTGAAAATTTTGACTAATGATGTGACTTATACACTGACCCGTGTCAAAAACAGAGCTACTTGATTAGTGACAATAGTTCAGTATATCTCCTTTTTATTCACTCTTGTCCTTTATTGATTTTATGCCCCTAAAAAGACAGCTATGTTGTACTCACTTGATTTACATAGTGGGAGAATTCACATTCCTTTTTCAGAAAATTCCTCTGGATGATGGTAAAGATTAACCAGTGTCAAATGATGCTTGAAGAGCACTATGGATAATCCCTTTTCAGCTGTGCTTTTGAACTAGCAGTATGATGCCATGAGTTTGAACTAGCAGTGTGATGCCCAGGACAAATGTGGTAAACTTTTGAACAAATATCCATTCTCAGGGTCACAAATCTGCGAAAGTTAGAATATGCATTCGCTGTAGGGAATCACACTGGCTGCTTGCCTCCATGCATGCTTAGTGAGTAGGATTGTACAATACCATTGGCAAGACAGTTTTGAAGCGGACTGGCAAATGTGAGTGAAAAATCCCAGCCTTATGCTGGCAGGTCAACAATTTAAATTCACATCAGACATACAGTGACAGGAGCTCTCCTGATGGCCAAGGTCCCTAGCACAGCCTCTTCTCCCAGCTCAAAGTCAGCGGCTCTACCTGACTCTGACTTCAAGAGGGAAGTTGGATTAGTGGCCACTGTTCCTCCCAAGCTGCTTTTCTTGGGGCCACTTAAAATCAGAAAACATGTGCTGTAGAGATTATATTCCATTCATGAAGGGATGTAGTTTTATGGAATGAGAAAACTAAATCCACTTGAACATTAATGCTTGGAAGATTTGGTAAGTAAAGAACAAACCAGTGAAATCAAATTGTATGTTGCCCTCCCATATCAACTGTCTAAACTATAGGTGATGCAGGAACTGGACTATGATTCATCTCATGTGAAGTTTTTGGAAGATGGAGAATGAGGAGGTATTCATTAAGCTTAATGTATTGAGTTGGCCAATACATTAGTTCAGGAAAGCCTGAACTAACATTTTGTCCAACACAAAATTTTTAAAAAGTAATTTTGAAATTCAGTGTAGCTATCAATTGATTCGAATGTTAAATTCTCAAAATCCTGGTGTAGATCCACGAGAAAAGTTTCATATACTGGATCTTTGTTTTCTACCTTGTAACAGATACAACTGTTCATACTGTTCAGTGTGTCTGCCCTCTGATGCCCTATCGCAACATCTACCATCTTACTTGGGTTTCTCTTACCTTGAACGTGCATCTGGTCCCTTCACTTCATGGCAGATAGATGGGGAAACAGTGGAAACAGTGTCAGACTTTATTTTTGGGGGCTCCAAAATCACTGCAGATGGTGACTGCAGCCATGAAATTAAAAGACGCTTACTCCTTGGAAGGAAAGTTATGACCAACCTAGACAGCATATTGAAAAGCAGAGATATTACTTTGCCAACAAAGGTCCATCTAACCAAGGCTATGGATTTTCCAGTGGTCTTGTATGGATGTGAGAGTTGGACTGTGAAGAAAGCTGAGCACCGAAGAATTGATGCTTTTGAACTGTGGTGTTGGAGAACACTCTTGAGAGTCCCTTGGACTGCAAGGAGATCCAACCAGTCCATCCTAAAGGAGATCAGTCCTGGGTGTTCATTGGAAGGACTGATGTTGAAGCTGAAATTCCAGTACTTTGGCCACCTCATGCGAAGAGTTGACTCATTGGAAAAAACCCTGATGCTGAGAGGGACTGGGGCAGGAGGAGAAGGGGATGACAGAGGATGAGATGGCTGGATGGCATCACTGACTCAATGGATGTGAGTTTGAGTGAACTCCAGGAGTTGGTGATGGACAGGGTGGCCTGGCGTGCTGTGATTCATGGGGTCGCAAAGAGACACGACTGAGCGACTGAACTGAACTGAACTGAACAGATACCACAGGGTTAAGGGAGGTAGCCTAGAAGAAAATGTCCAATAGAGTTTTACAGTTAATGATTAAAAAAAAAAAAAAAAGACACAAAAAACCTAGGCACGAGGCAGTTGATTTCTCAGTTGGGATGTATTTCAGGAAAAGATGGCATCGTGCCTTCCCCGTCAGGACTTGGTAATCATTCCACTATTCATGAACAGATGCCTTGGTCAGATCCCCAAGTGTAAGTGAATTCATTAAAAGATCTAGGGAATTGGGGTATTAATTCTAAATCATTACATATTATAGATTTTCTGGCAACATGTAGAGGTACATGGCAAGGAGAGGAAATAGTGGAGACTATATCTAACTCTTGGCCAGAAGTTGGTCTCATGAGAACACCACAAGAGCTCTTTTTAGCATAAGAATTAAACTCTTAAAAGATTTAAGCAGTTATTGTCACAGTGTACAAGGTTGATGTAAGACAAAGTAGAATCAGGACCGCCACAAGACATATATGGAAACCTTTGGAAATAATCTATCAGATAAAGGAGAATGTACAAATTATTTTGTTCTTTGCCTACTTTTTTAAAAAAAGAACTTTTCTGAGATAGTTTTTGTGAAGGCAACTCTGTCCTGTAGAATGTTTTAAATAATGCTGTTTGTAATAGTAAAGAGTGCTAAATATATTGTGGCATATTTTTGAATTGGGGCTTAGTTGTGCTTATTCCAGATGTTCATTTGTTCACTCAGACAGTTTGGCACTGGTTGATGTGAGGGTGGATGTATATTCTCACCTGCACAATTAACTTGAAGTTATTTTTGGAATCATTTTCATTTTCAGCTATTAGGATGATACCATACTTGGGGAAAATGCTGTTGAGTTTAAGTTAAGAGATGCTGAATAGCTAAGGGCAAAATGTAACCACTGGGGCACAGGAAGAATTTCAAAACAGCATTGATACTGTTTATTGAGGATAAAGATTTTGTGTGCTGCTGCTGCTAAGTCACTTCTTTTGTGTCTGACTCTGTGCGACCCCATAGACTGCAGCCCATCAAGCTCCTCTGTCCCTGGGATTCTCCAGGTCCTTCATGTTTTATGGCTGTGTTTGTATAAATTGCATCCTAGCCATCCTACAGGGGCTCTATTCAACCATTCTGGCTACCTCTGATATCATCAAGATACAGGAGTTACTTGAAATGCCCACATGAAATTTTATTGTGGAAGATGACTAAAATGCCTTATAAAAATGTTTTAGTTCTAGAATGATATCCCAACTTAACATGCTCTACATTTAAGCCTGTTTCTATTTGTTTTGTTATTGCTTATCTGTTACCTTCTATCCTCCTAGAAGCAATGAAATGATGAATGTTTTCTAGTTCAAACAATAAGTGTGGTTCTTAGCAAAGAGCAAATCATTTGAGTAGAGGTGTGGGCCTCTAAGGATATATGTGAGTTAGACAAATGTTTCTTCGAATTATCATTCTAAAGCAGGGGTAAGCAAATTATGACCAGTGTGGCCAACTGTAGCCCATCACTACCACTTGTTTTTCAGATTAAGTTTTATTGGAACATAGTCAGGACCCATTAATTTACATATTATCTATGCCTGCTTTTGCACTATAATAGCAGAATTGAGTAATTTTGACAGAGATATATGACCTTCAAAGCTTAAAATATTTACTATATGGTCCTTTACAGAAGAAGTTATCCAACTCATGCTATAAAAGATAGTTTTTGGTTTGTTTCTTCTGTTTTGTCTTGGGTTTTTTCTTTTAAATATAGTAATCACTAGAGATTCACCCAGGCAAAAATACTGGAGCGGGTTGCCAAGCCGTCCTCCAGGGGGTCTTCCAAATCCAGGTCTCCTGCATTACAGGAAGATTCTTTATCATCTGAGCCACCAGGGAAGTCCAAGAATACTGTAGTGGATAGCCTAGCCCTTCTCCAGGGGATCTTCCCAACTCAGGAATCAAACCGGGCTCTCCTGCATTGCAGGCGAATTCTCTACCAGGGAAGCTGTTTTTACATTTTGCATTTACAGAAGTTATCCAAATCATGCTGTAAACATAGTTTTTGGTTTTGTTTCTTCTTTTTTTTTTTTTTTCTTTTAAATGTAATAATCACTAGAGATTCATGAATACAAAAACCGGTCCAACCACTTCTCTGCTGCTGTGTCTAAAATATAGACTGGAAAAATCTACACATTCAGTTTCCAATTTTCTTTATACTTAAAGGCAGTCATATGCCTCAGTTCTAGTCCTTGATATAGAATGAAGGGTGGCTGTGGAATTCTGAGAAAAACTGTGGCCAGTACAACTTTCTGGCTTTGAATCTGAATACGAAACCTTGAGTCGGGGCACCTATGTTGATCTGTGTGGGAAAGGTCAAGGAAAAAAGCAAAAGAACCAGTTGCTTTTTGTTAATCATAATCATAAATTAGCCTATCTAATATGAAATAGTAATTTGAAATCTTACAAATCTCAAATTTGTGGTGATGTAGGGAGGGGAGCAGAGAAGGCAATGGCACCCCACTCCAGTACTCTTGCCTGGAAAATCCCATGGGCAGAGGAGCCTGGTAGGCTGCAGTCCATGAGGTCATTAAGAGTCGGACACGACTGAGTGACTTCACTTTCACTTTCCACTTTCCTGCGTTGGAGAAGGAAATGGCAACCCACTCCAGTACTCTTGCCTGGAGAATCCCAGGGATGGAGGAGCCTGGTTGGCTTCCATCTATGGGATCGCACAGAGTTGGACACGACTGAAGTGACTTAGCAGCAGCATCATGGAGGGGGAGTAAATGGGAAAGGCGAGTCGCCACAAATTAATCTAAAATAAAAATAGATGGTCTGATGAATTCTGAACATCCTGTTGTAAACTAAGACTGAACTCTCTAAATGGGATGTTGTTCTTTTTATCTTTTTACCCCCTCATCCACCTGTGTACTTCTGAGGTCTGTGCCATAGTCTCCAAAGCTGGCTATCAACAACTCTTTCCCTCCCTGTGTTCTCATACAGTGGCATCTGTTCAGTCAAGACTGCCCTTCTGACTTGCTTTGACCAAATAAATGCAGTATAAGCAGCATTCTCAGATGTCTGAGCTTCAAGAAGACTGGCAGATTTTTCTGGAGGACAAGAGAAGAAAGTGTGATTCAAAGAGGAAGGTGTAATCAACGGTGTCAAATGCTGTTGACACTTCAGGTAGGAAGAGGACTGGGAAATGGTGGTTGGATGTAGTAAAGTGGGTGTCATTTGTGACCAAGACTAGAGTGATCTCTGTGGATTGCTTGGAGCAATGTCCTAACTGAATAGTATTTACGAAAAAATTGGAAGAAAGAAAGAGTAGAAAGAGTACCAGTAACTGAGCAACTGAAGGAGGGACGGTGATACATGACAAGAACAATTTTTTGAAGATGGCAGAAGTGGTGTCAACTTATCTTAGTTCCCGTATTACAATTCTTGGGTTTAACCTGTAGTTTAAAGGCAGTATAGATTCATTATAAAAACAGAATATCTCAAAGCAAGGTTAATGCTTGGCACATAATTTCTTGGCAAATTATCTTCCTTATATTTCAGTTTCTGCATTTGTAATATAAATAAAAATGATCATTTTATAGAGTAATTGCCCTGATAAAACTTCTTCATTTGTGGTTTTAAATTTGATCACTCTCATTGTTCCAGATTATACTGTTTGAACTTGGTATAAAACATAAAAACAGATGTCAAGAAATGTTATTTTAATAAACACATATTTTTCTCTATTTAATGATGTGATGTACCAAATAAAAAATAATTCTTAATTCTTATGATTTCCTCAAATTTTAGAGGAGCTATAAATTTAAAAGGGGGAGGAGTATATGTGGGAGAGGAAAATATTAAAAATATTAAAAACTAAAGAAGTAATCAACTATTGTTTATTATGGGGGGGTGTGTGCTCTCAGTCATGTCTGACTCTTTGCGACCCCATGGACATCCCATGGATGGAGGAGCCTGGTAGGCTGCAGTCCATGGTGTCGCTAGGGGTCAGACACGACTGAGCAACTTCACTTTCACTTTTCCCTGTCATGCATTGGAGAGGGAAATGGCAACCCACTCCAGTGTTCTTGCCTGGAGAATCCCAGGGACGGCGGAGCCTGGTGGGCTGCCGTCTCTGGGGTTGCACAGAGTCGGACACGACTGAAGCGACTTAGCAGCAGCAGAACTGTAGCCTACCATGCTCCTCTGTCCATGGGATTTCCCAGGCAAGAATATTGCGGTGGGTTGCCATTTCCTTCTCCAGGGGATCTTCCTGACCCAGGGATTGAACTCACATCTCCTGCATTTCCTGGCAAATTCTCTACCACTGAGACACATGGGAAGCCCATTGTTTGCTATATTCAGCAATACATTTATATTAGGTTAACCCTATTGTAGCATTATAATCCTTCAAAAATATGTTACCATATTTTATCACAGTCAGGCCATATCTTGGGTAGAGTGACTGGCAATAATTGAGAAAGAGCCACTGCAAAAAAAGAATTCCCTTACGTCTGCAGTTGAAGCCATCTATTTTAAATTACATCTACTTTTTCTGTGTTTTCACTGGTGGCTCAGCAGTAAAGGGTCTTCCTGCAGTGCAGGAAACACAGGTTCAAGCCCTGAGTTGGGAAGATCCCCTGGAGAAGGAAATGGTAACCCACTCCAGTATTCTTGCCTGGGAAATCCCATGGACAGAGAAGCCTGACAGCTTACAGTCCATGGGGTCATGAAGAGTCAGGCATGACTGAGTGGCTAAACAACAACAATCCTATTTCTATTTTATTTGAGATCACCTCTTGAAAAACAGTAGTTTAGAAAGTAAATCCCTATTGCTCTTTTGACAAAAATGTAATTAAAGCAGGAATGGATAAATGAGTAGAATATTTTGAAGTTAAAAGATTCAAATTAACTGAATAAATATTTATAATCATTTTGATGCATTCTTTAGAAGTATGCCCTTTCTGGCATAATATTTTGTAATATTTTGTGTTCAATTTCAGGTTCATTTCATGTTGGCACCTGTTTTCTGGGTTCTCAATGGCACAACATGTGTTTTAGGCTAGTGCCAGTAATGTTTTTATATGATGTCTTTCATGGTATTTGTAGGGAAATTCTTCTTGTAATTGCAAGACGGAAGTTGTCTGTAATCCAATGATATGTGCATAATTGTCTGTGTTCATTATAGCCAAAGTTTGATTGTCAGCAGTATTGAGGGTTATGTTTTTGCTTCCTTTTTATTTTAATAATTAATTATATTTCCTTCTAATAAAAAGGGTTTGGAATGGAGTTTTATGTTTTTCACCCCCCCCCCAGCTCATTTATTTCAATTTCCTGGTGTTAAGCTAAAATATATCCCCTTAAAGAGAATGGGACTTTTAATTATACTAACTAAAATTGCTCTTTGCTTTTGTTGCAAAGGCAACCTTACGGACCCATAGTATCTTTGGCAACGATTTGATAAATTTTGTAAGAAATAACAAAGTCTTTTCACTTTCAAATAGATCCATCAAACAATGTTTGCAAGATTTATTGGTTCATTCTTATTAGATGCCAGATAGTCTCCTGTTACATCAGTGGAGCCCTGCTATTAGTCTCCCTGAGTGATCAGTGCATCTGCTCACAAATATCAAGCTTCCTGGGCCCAGCAATGGAAAGAAGTAGGTACATCTTAGGCTAACCTGAGACAGATTGGAAGTTGATGTGATTTTGTCTTGGGAACTTTTTTCTTCTTTTGGAAAATATAGAGCACTGAAAAATACTAAAGATCTTAACCACAATTACACTCTGATTTTTGAATATTTAAACTCTGTGACAAATACCATACAAAGTGTTTTTCATCAAGTAGCTCATTCAAAGTCTCACCATTCCATGGAGGGTAAGTTCTATTTTATCTCCATGCGTTTGAGGCTCAGAGAGGTTATGTAACTTAGCCAGGGTCACACAGGAAATTGCAGCAAACACCTAGGATTACTGACTTCAAATCCCTTGCAAGTAAATAATACACACATGGCCTCCTGGGAGAAAGGATTCAGTAATGGCAGACACCTGGGCTCTGCAGCCTTATAAGACTCCCTCTAGCCTATGCTGCTTTAGTAGACTGTGGCTCTGGCCCCAGAGCAGTCCCACACAGCCACCCTGAAGTATGTTTGAAGAGAAGCCAAAGGGTTAAAATAATCACGCTAGTATTTGAAATTTTGCCTCTACCACCAGCTTCGTGATTCTGATTAAAAAAATTTGATTCCTAGTATCTCCACTGTAGAGTAAAAATAATGGCAAGATTTGTCTCATAGGGCTGATAAGGGATGAAATGAACAGGAACCAGTGATCATTTTGACTCAAGCCAGGTGATGACGGACAGTACCAGGTGAATTCAATATTTAACTAATTGAGGAGGTAGCAGAAGCTGCAGAGGATCATGGGATAGTCGGCAAATACAGGCTTTGCCACCAGGCTGACTGCGAATTTTGCAAGTTTGGGACTCTTCACTGAAGTTTTTGCTTAGGAAAGGTAATTCCGATCTCCTCCAAAGAAACGTGATTCAAGAAGGAAGGGAGGAGGGGCTGACGGAAATGTTTTTGATAAAACGCTTGAGTATCTGAAAATGCTTTTGATAGACTGTCCCATATTATGCCCTTTTATAACTTGAACTGTTAATATTTATGGTAAACTTTTATGTTCAGTCTGCTCTGACACGTTTTCTGGATTCTCAAAGATGGGTCCACCAGTTTTTAATTCACAGAGCTCAACATTCAGTGTTTTTGGCTTAAGGCAAATCCATAGACCATATAAACCACCATTTTCTCATCTTAAATTCGGACATTAGTATTAGACAGTATATGGAAAGTGCAACACTTTCGGTTGATTGTAACTAGTGGTAGCCCTCTTACTGTTTTTCCTAAAAGCTGTTTATTCATTCAGCACATTGTTTGAGCACCCACCATATGCCATAAGCAACTCTTAAGGTTGTGGATGTGGAGAGCGTGATCCCATAATTAGTAGCACTTGCTTTCTAGAGGTGGAGAAAAGTAAATATAGAAGCCCATAAATAGAATGATATAATTACAGAAGGTTTATGATAAGAACCTCTAAAAAATAATCAGTGAAAGAATAATTTAGTGCTCTTCTCTAAAGAAATGAGACAGCTGGAATTTTGAGGAGTGGAAAGTGGTCAGCAAAGATCAGAGGGACCACCAAGTGCACAGGTCTGGAGATGGGAGTGAGCTTCACTGTTCTGAGTCCAAGCAAAGCAAAAACGTAAGACCCAGGGGAGTGGCTGAACTCAGGGAAGTGTGCTGGGGCTGCAGTCCAAGGTTTGCTGAGGAGGTGGATTTATTCTACATAGAATCGTTACTTAGGAGTTTTTAGCTGGGAAATGGTTTGATGCAATGTTGAACTGAATGTTGTTTAAAGATGCCTTTGGTACCAATGTGGAGAATGGATTAGAGCGAGGCATGTCCAAAGGTATTGAGGAGGCAACTTGTAAGCAAGTACAGATGAAGGATGTTGATGACTTGTGCTCAAGCAGTAGTCCTGGTCGGAAACCTTTGAGAATCATTGGAGGTTGAACCCACAGGACTCCCTGCTGGATTGGGCGTGTCACTGTGAAGGAGCAGCAGCCTCTGATACTTTGTTTACCCATGGTTTTCTGTATTAATTTTCTTTTTTTAAAATTTTTATTAGAGTATACTTCATTTACAATGTTGCATTAATTTCTGCTATATAATTTTCTTTTTTAATATAATTTTCTTTTTCTTTCTTTTTCACTTACCTCTCTGTTTATGTTGAAACTGTCACCTAACTGCTTAGCATTTTTGCAATTGACTAAGTGGCTCTCAGAAACATACCTGTTTTCAGGCTCATTCTGGGGAACAAGACACGTTTTCCTATGTTGCTTTTGTGTGTGTGTGTACTCCATTGCTTCAGTCGTGTCCAAACTCTTTGTGACCCTATTGACTGTAGCCCACCAGGCTCCTCTGTCCGTGGGATTCTCCAGGCAGGAATTCTTCAGGAGTGGGTTGCCATGCCTCCGCCAGGAGATCTTCCCAATCTCTTAGGTCTCCTGCATTGGCAGGTGGGTCCTTTACCACTAACTCCACCTGGGATGTTGCTGTTAATCCTCCTTAATCCTGCCAAAAGTATCTGTCTATGCTCTCCCCGCTCCTCTTCTCTCCCTGGGATGTGGCCAGCATGGGAAAGGGGTAGGAGCCCATCGCCTGCACCAGTTTCCCTCTCCCCAGCTCTCTCCCTTTTTGTCATTGCCCGCTCTGGTACTTCCCAGTTGCCCATAAAAGACTTTTATCTCTAGTCTGTGTGGCAAGAAAAGGGCTTCCTGTATTCAGTCCCCATTCTGTGGTATGAATTCTACACTCTGGAACCTGTAAAGTTGTGATACTGATATTCAAACCAGGCTTTAGAAATTCCAGCAAAACTCCGTAATTTTATCCCTAAAGTCCCTAGTTTTTGCATGTTAAAAGCATCTTGGCATTCAGCTTATTACCTCTGCTATAGTTAAACATAATCCATTCAGAAATTTATTAAATGGCTTTATTGTAGGCTTTATGTGACCTTCTCTGAGGCAGCTAAACGGTTAGGAAGTGTAATGGGTTCAAGGAGCCTGGAGTGGCAGAGACAACCGTGCAATAAGCCCAGTGTCATCATCCCACTTCAGTCGAGGCTCAGCAACACTAAGTGAAGTCGCTCAGTCGTGTCCAACTCTTTGAGACCCCATGGACTGTAGCCTACCAGGCTTCTCCGTCCATGGGATTTTCCAGGCAAGAGTACTGGAGTGGGTTGCCATTTCCTTCTCCAGGGGATCTTCCCGACCCAGGGATCGAACCCAGGTCTCCCACATTGCAAGCAGACGCTTTACCCTCTGAGCCACCAGGGAAGCTCATCCCACGAAGTAAGATTAAATAAGCTTAAGGTGAAGTATCAAGTGCCTCAGGCCAGGACTCAGTTCTTCACTAAGAGGTTGCACTGTGTGGGATTTAAAGGCATAAGTTAGGGAATCAAGTGACCTGAGTCTGACCCTCACTCGGTTCATCCCACTCCTCCTATCAGACACTGGGTGTTACTTCATCTCTTTAAGCCTGCTTCCCCTTTTACACTTCCTAATAATTATAATCTCCAGTTGATAAGCCATCTAGTTCACCAGGATACTAAGCTCCTCCAAGCCCATTTCCTCATCTTTAAAATGTGATTTTAACACTGAGGGTTACACATGATCATACTTGCAAAGCTGGGCATTGGTGTTTCATATATAATAAGTCAATAAATGACAGGGATGATTATTGTCTCAATTGAACAGGAGAAAAGAATAACATCTATGGTATATGGTATAAACGGTTAGGCCAATATAAGGGGTTCCTTTTTTTTTTTTTTTAATTTTATTTTATTTTTAAACCTGAAACACTATTAGTTTTGCCAAACATCAAAACGAATCCGCCACAGGTATACATACGCTCCCCATCCTGATTTCCAAGTACCATTCGGTGACTAATTCCGAGCCATTAATGATCCTTAGCCATGTTGAGTTGTTCTGTGATTGCAGATACCCATGGGCCCTCAATAATTCATGTATATAGTCATCCAGAAAATATTTAGTGAGCATCTACTATGTACAAGACATGATTCTAGCTTTGTTCTAGGCATATGGGTCAGTGAGTAAACCAAACCCAGACTATTTTAGGCCTTGGATAATAAAACTGTGAAAAGCGTATAAGATATCCAAATCAAGATTTCAAGTGGACAGCTAAATGTAGGATTCTTGTTGTTGTTCAGTTGCTGAGTAAGGTCCAACTCTTTGCAACCACATGGACTGCAGCACCCAGGCTCTTCTGTCCTCCTCTATCTCCTGGAATTTGCTCATGTTCATGTCCATTGATTAGGATTCTAGGGTTGGTCAGCGCTAAGTTGTGTCTGACTCTGACACCCAGTGGACTGTAGCCTGCCGGGTTCCTCTGTCCATGCTATACTTCTCCAGGGTTGTAGAAATATAAATTCAGGACTATTCAGAGTACAGAATATCTTGCAAAGTCAAATTGGGCATCATCTTAAACTTTAATTCTGATTTCCAAATTAAAAAATTTTTTTCTTAAAAGGATCAAGAAAGCAAGGGATCATCTCCTGTTTTTATCATTAAGTGTTTCTGGAGTGAGAGTTTGCAAAAGGAAGAAAAAAATCATTGAGAACAAGTTAAAGGAAAATCATACTTGCTTGTCTTTCTAATTTTTAATTTGGTTTGAGTGAAAAAAAAATTTAATAACCTTAGTTAATGCTTAATGAATCCTTGGACTATGATCCACTACATAAAATCATAAAACCATGAAAAAGTATTTCAAACTGTTATATGTATGTGTGTACGTTGTTTAGTAGAAAACATGATAATCTCCACAAATCTCACCACTATAAAATTGTCACCATTACACCATTGAAAGATTTTCTCACAGTTCCTTTTTAATAAGCAATATACATAATTTTTATTTGAGATTTGAGTGTTGTTATATTTTGTTTAGTATTCCATTTTTAGCTTACTGTTATATCAGAAGATTCTTTAATTTTTCAGCATTTATTTTTTTTAATAGTCTTTAGATTTTTAATAATCTTTAGAAAAAAATTTTAATGTTAATTAAATGTTTGATGGGGGCGATGTACAGTGAACTATTAGCAGTTCCTCAGCTGCTGAAAACTAAGTTTGTCTCCACTTTACAATTAATTCTATGAATGTATATGTGAATATGCATATCAGATCAGATCAGATCAGTTGCTCAGTCGTGTCTGACTCTTTGCGACCCCATGAATCGCAGCACGCCAGGCCTCCCTGTCCATCACCAACTCCTGGAGTTCACTCAGATTCACGTCCATCGAGTCAGTGATGCCATCCAGCCATCTCATCCTCTGTCATCCCCTTCTCCTCCTGCCCCCAATCCCTCCCAGCATCAGAGCCTTTTCCAATGAGTCAACTCTTCGTATGAGGTGGCCAAAGTATTGGAGTCTCAGTTTTAGCATCATTCCTTCCAAAGAAATCCCAGGGTTGATCTCCTTCAGAATGGACTGGTTGGATCTCCTTGCAGTCCAAGGGACTCTCAAGAGTCTTCTCCAACACCACAGTCCAAAAGCATCAATTCTTCAGCGCTCAGCCTTCTTCATATGTATGTATATATATAAATGTATAAGCATATACACACATATATATGTATATAACTTAATCTTATTTTCTTAGAAGAAATCCTTAAAGTGAAATAATTGTATCCAAAGGTATAAATATCTTTAATATGCATGATCCAATTATGTTTGAGAAGGATGGTATTAGTTACACATTCAACATTGAAGAAAAGAGAGTTCAATTCCCCGTTCCACATGACAGTATTTGATTATTACTTTGCTCATATATTAGACAAAATATAACAATCTTGTCTTTGCATTCTTTTTTTAATTTAAATTTTTTAATTTTAATTGGAGGCTAATTACTTTACAATATTGTATTGGCTTTGTATGAATAATGTTGAATGTGATTGTGAATTCTGATTTTTTTTAGCTTTTCTAATATCGTAGAAAGTATTCATAATTCTGTAGTCTTATTTCTAATCATTATATAATTTTCCTTACTGAATCAATTATAACTTCCCAAAAAATGTTAAATAGCAGTGGTCATAGTGGTCAATGTCTAGAAGCACAGTCTCTGCAAGGAAATCAGTGGTCCAGAACAATTACACCAGAGCAGCTCGGGAACCAATTACATAAGTTACAGAGCAGATGTTAAAAGAAGAATATAAAATTACACATGCCTATGGGTGGCTTAAATATGTTTGTCCTTTGAGAAGAGAGATATTTACTCATATTGACTTTAACCTGCAGTCATTCTTACTGATCTCAGTAGGGAATGAATGAGGTTTCCTGTATATTTCGGACTAAGTCGAAATCTTTTCATCCAAAATGAATTCAAAATTATATATTAAGATGTATATGTTGCTGCTGCCATAATTTTCAAAACCTGGTTCCTACCACAGATCAACAAAGACATTGCTAAAGTCACATATTCTTTTTTAACGATCCAAATAAACATAGCACAATCTTGTTACCAGTTTCCTTCCCAACAGCACATGTCCTTGTGATCCTTACACAAATGATTTAAGTAGATAGATGTTTATGAAGCACTTTTTCACATTAAAAGAATACATTACAAAATAGCACTTATATGACCTAAAATTTTTCTTCGTAATTTTTGGCATCCTAAAAAGATCCTGTAAATTTGATAACCATCTCTTCAAATTTGACTTTTCGTTGCATGAACAACACAGGGAGTGTGTGGTAAAAAATGTAAATGCTAGGGCTCTGCTGAGACACACATAAATATAGATTTGTTGGAATTACTACAGCTATCTGTCAGCCTTGTGGCTTTTTGAGCCAAAATTTCCTAATTCCAAAATTATGAGCATCTGACAAAATCCGATTTATATTGCTTTGTGAAACTAGGGCCTCCGTATACACAAGGTAATAGACTGAAAAAATGGACTTGGGCAAATGAGAAGTACATCTTAATCTGTTGTTTAGAGATCATTTGAAAACGTGTCTTAGACTCATTCTGTTTTAGAGTGAGAAAAATCTGAAAGACAATGGATGAATCTTGCGATTTTAGTCTCCGAGATATTTACAATGGAAATACAGAGATGTTTTTACTTGGAGTCAGCAACCGGCCCACTTTCACTCCCCCTCTCTCTTCTCCTCTTGCTGGTTGGCAAGCCCACCCCTTCATATTCCACAGCATTCCTGTTGTTTAAGTTCTTAGAGGGAGACTTGTAACAGGACAGCCTAGCAGGCAAAGTCCAGTTAGTTACTCCTAAGTGAATTGTTCAAAGTCTCTGAACAAGTTTTCTCGTCTGTAATGGAGTGGGATAGGGAAGGGGGTGACAGAAGTACCAGATTCATTGGGTTATCATGTGAATGAACTGTATTTAAGTCAAGAGCCTGATATGATGCCCGTAAATGCGATAGTAGTTAATTAAAGATTAAGTTGACTATTCCTTACTCTTAGAATTTTCCTAGGCTAGAGGCCAACTAGAGGTTCATGCAATTAAAAGAAAACCTCAACAAACATATCTGTTGATAACATTTTACTAAAATGTTCACAGTTATAAAAACACTTTCATGTGTATGGTTTTCTCATTAATGTGAAGTATACATTTCTAATATAGGGTAGTAAGTAGAGTATATGATAGTTTTATGTGATATGTAACAACATTTTTTAATAATATGATTTTTAATTTAAAATGACCTCAAAATATAGCTGGAACACCAAACCATTGATTTCAGGGTAATAGGAAGTGTTCTTTGTAAATGCATTTAATCAAGAAAAAAATCAGATTGATTAAAAACAATTCAACATTGTATACAAACATGCCAAGATTTTGATTTTGATACATGAGTCCCTGTGACTTGGAAACCATTAACCTAAGGGAATTTGAAGGGGGTTAGAGATAGTTGTCACTGAGAGTCTCCAAAGAGAATATATAATAATTTTATATTATAGTTAAGGATTAATGTCAAATTAGGGTCCACTGGTGTTTTAAACTGTTTTATGTCTTATTCTTTTTAACTTTCTTGTTTCTTTCATTTCTGAAGCCGAATTCTTTTCCACTTCATACTGGCAACTTATAAAATAGGTATTTTCTTTCTCCCCACAGAGAAAAGATTGTATCTCCCATTACAAGTTAGTGGAGTCCAAAAGAACATAGATTGTTCTGGATAGTCTTCATATTATTATATAATCCAAGGTAGGAAAGTAAAAATGAAAAACTACAACTCATTTTCTAGATTAGGCAATAACTTGTGTAAATAATGAAGTTGGCAATGCTAAAAAAATTCTAGGCAATCCCAGACTGCAAGTTTCAATGTAGACTCTTGCCTTACTTTCACATAAATCAGTCTCCAGTATTAATACTTTGGGTTAAAGAATTCTCATTAATATATTCTTTGGATAAAATATAATCCCTAGTAATTTGGACACAATAATTCAGTCATAATCTTTATTGTTTTCTTAAAATAGTATGAAAGTGAAGTACAAATTATTTTTTAAGAAAAATTCTTTTTGCTAATGCTGAATTTTAGTTTTTCAAGACTTTGTTCTAATTCTTTTTGAATTTTTTTTCCTATTTTCACTTTCTGCAATTCAAAAACATTGTTGAAAATGTGGTTAAGATTTAGTTTGAGAATCTATTTCTTGCTGAAAGAAATACAGCTTTTAGCTTAGGTTTCCTTTTTGAAAAAGCTCAAAAGCAGATTTATTGGCAAAAATCTCCCTTTTGCCTAAGGCAAAAACAAGTGAAATTATGCCATATGAAAAAGATTATTAAATATTTATTTTGCTTTTTTGAAAAAAAAATGCATGAGCAAACATTTACAAGGTTCTTCTTTATACTGAAATTTATAAACCTTGGCAAAAGCATTTCTTGTTCTTCTCTTCCTAATAATATTTCTTTAGTATGTCTTTAGTACTCACTAAATTTCAACAGATTATTAACCAGCCCCATTTTTCCAGGTTACGTAAAGTGTGACCCTGTACACTTCACTAAAATCTCTCTTATGTCCTTGTCTTTCAATATTATTCATAATCTCAAATCTGTTCTGCAGAGGTGATATGCATATTTACACTGAGTACCTTCTAGGGGAATATGTGGCTATTGGCAGAATTTTGGTTCCTTTTATAATTTCAGTTTTTACTCATTATGGAGTAATAGAGCTAGACTTAAGGAATTTCTTAGTGAAACACTACCTGGAAAGACACATTTACTTCATAAATTGAATTGTCCCTGTTGGTATTTTCTCCTCTATTTGATATGAGTAAAGAAATTCATGTTTGAATGCCTACCATATGCCATGTAGCTCAGTTCAGTTCAGTCGCTCAGTCGTGTCTGACTTTTTGCGACCCCATGGACTGCAGCATGCCAGGCTTCCCTGTCCATCACCAACTTTTGGAGCCTGCTCAAACTCATGTAGTATCATGGGCATTTTCTGTATGTTCTCCTAATTAAAATCTCACAACAACTCAATGTTTTATGAGGCTCATCACACATGGGTTAATTTGACATATTTTCCTGAAAACTTTAAAAAATACTTTAACAAAACTGGTGGAATATAGAATATAGTCTCTTAGAATTTATTTCAAAATTAGAAACTGTGTGTATGCTGGGCATTTTTCCTGAATCATCCTGATATTGTCCAAGACTACTAATTTACAGTCACAGATGTCCAGTTCATAAATCATTTCTGTTTTGTTACTGGAGTTAGTTTAGGGAGGTGCAGAGAAAAAAAAAAAAGGATAATTTGGAAAACATTCTGCATAATCTGTGAAATTCAAAAGATGGTCTTAAGAGGTCACATGACCGTCCCTCATCTTGATCAGGATAGACCTTCTGAGGTTTGGGGCATACAGACAGAACCATGTTTGATTATTTTGCCTGAAGCAATCAAAGCAGGGAAAAGCTGGAGACAAGAGGCCTGGTTAATTTTTTTTTTTTTTCCTAAAGAATTGCTAAAGAGGCCAAATACCCAAAGCCAGGAGTGGGGCCAAAAATGAAGATGAAGACAAGCACAAAAATGGATTGAAATGGGTATAGATAGAGAAGTGTCTGAGTCGATTTCTAGCCCTTGAGTGTTACTGATACCCTCTTGTTGGCGCTTATACAAGGGATGGGCGCCAAAGTTTGTCTGAATTCTTGAAAGCTGGCCTGAGATAATGCCTCGATAATTTTAAAATGACTTTAGGATTTGTGCTGTACATCATGTATTAGCAAATTATGACTCCCAGGCCAAATCTGGCTCCTCACCTTTTTTGTGAGTAAAGTTTTATTCGAACACAATCCCATGCATTAACTGATGTTTTATGGCTGCTTTCACACTGCACATTCAAGCATATGTGACAGATGTTTTGACCACAAAGTCAAAAATATTCGCAGTAAAGTTCTTTACGTAAATGTTTGCTGACTCCTGCTGTAAATAAATCTCATAAAAGAATACCAAATGTTTTCATTTTGCTAATCTGATCATAGATATAAATAGATAGATGCACACATATGTGTTTATGTATATAATATTAAAGTGTGTGTGTATATTTGTGTGTGCATGTAGTATATGTGTGTGTGTGTGTATATATAGAGAGAGAGATAAACTTATATTTGCTAATGTCTAATGTTCTTGACATAGAACAGGTGTTTTCTACCACATTTCACTTCTAGGATCTACATAATTTTTCTGTATTTTGACAATAGCTTATAGTTTTCAAAATATGAGATCTATGTTTGGAAGCAGTCTCAATTTTTTTCATCTACTTTCAAAATAATGATTATATTGAAACATTCAAATGAGTTGTGCATGAATTTTTGATTGTCTAATATGAGTGGTTAAACTTTTACTGGTATTACATTTACTCTAATTTAGCATACTAAATTGTCTATTACATAATCGTGGATGTTACGTAGTTTATTTTCCTAGTCTCATTACCATCGCTATAACAATGTTTGCTTATATTCTTTTGGAGAATTTGTTGATATTTAAGGTCATGCAGTTGAGAAACGACTCATTATCTGTGACTTTGAGACCAAGGAAAGTTGTGCATCAAATTTAACCCATATAAGACATTCATGAACCTTATATTGACCTAAACCTGTGTAGATATCCCTCCATATGGCATATTTGATCTTGTCAAGATTCAGAGATACCCGATAGACATAGAAGACCAGATGGGAAGGAGCTATGCTGACTTGATATAATTAATCTTCTTGGGATTCAAGCATAAGAATAAAAACCATAATAAGGAGTGTGTATAGTTTGAATTATGTGAGATGTTATCTTATTAAGTAATTATGATTCTATTTTACTTCTGAATATGGTGGCGGGGTGGTACCAGATTTATGCTTCTGTCATTAACAACCAGAATCTGAACAAAATAGAAGAAAAGAAATCAGGTAAAATGTTGCCGAAGCCTGCAGTCTGAAAGAGGAGAGAAACAGAAAAGAAATCCTATGCTTGCCTTTGATTTCTATATAAAGACTTTTCTAGACAACAGTATAAGGGGGGAGCACCTTGGTTTACCTTGGTTGAGGGTACAGAGTTCAGAGTTGGTGAACCTGAAGCAGCTGTAGTTTGATGGCGAAGCATAGACAAAAAGGAAAGACACCCAGAAGTCTATAAAGGATTACCTTGAGTCTTTGGCATAATGCTGAACTTCATGTGTAGGGTGAGAATCTATGAGACCATCAAACAGAAAACATCAGTGCAAAGCTAATGGCCAGGTAGGTCTCAGTGGAAAAATTCCCAGAGCTCTCACAAACCTAGGAGACATTCAGGTTCCAACCAACTAAAGTGACACAGCCTTATTAAACAACGGAATGTTGGGTAGATACCAAAGAATCACACCATAGTAGTAGGCAACGTACTCAAAGTCCTAAATTATTCTAGACTTGCCTTAGCAAAGTTTTAAAATAAGACCCAAAGGATAAAGCTTAACTGTTGGCCAGGAAAAAAGAAAAATTCTTCACAGTTTTTACAGAAATGAAAATACAAACACTCAGTAGTATTTAAAATTATCAGAACCTGACAAAAAAGAATTACTGCACGTAGTCTGATAGAGGAAGCAGGGAAATGTGACCCATGACCTGAAGAAAAAAAAATGTCCGATAAAAACAGACACAGAAATGACAGAGATGATAGCACTTGGAGATAGTTATTATGAACATGTTAAATAATTTAAAACATAGAAGTGGAGAAATGAAAATCATCAAAGGACAACCAAATATAAATTCTAGTGAGGAAAATACAATAGCTAATATAAAAAATTCACTGAATAAGTTTAATAGCAGATTGGAAACTGCAGAAAAAAAGTTTGAAAACATAGCAGTAGTACAGAAGCTATTCATACTTAAGCACAAAGAAAAATAAAATAATGAATGGTGACCCAGTGACTTGTAGGACAAATCAAGTAGTCTAACATGCATGCAGTTGGAGTTCAGAAGGAAAGGGAGTAGTAATAGGAGTCAGGAAAAATGTTTGAAGAAATAATGGCCCAAATTTGCCCATGTTTTCTTCAAAGTTTAAACACAAAGAGCCAAGAAACTCAATGAACTGCAAGCCAGGATTAACACAAACTATACCCAGGCACACCATAACCAAATTTTATAAATGAATGATAAAGAGAAAAATCTTTGAAGAAGGAAAAGTCATGTTAAATACAGAGAAGCAAAAATAAGAATCACTGCTAACTTCTCATCAGAAGCAATTCTAACCAGAAGGCAATGAAAAACATCACTGAAGTGATGAAAGAAAAATATACAGTTAACCTAGAATTCTGCATCCAATGAAGATATTCTTTAACAGTAAAAGTAACTTTTAGACAGATGAAATCTGAGAGAATTTGTTGCCAACAGACTTGTATTTCAAAATATGTTTAAGGAGTCCAGAAATGGTATATATGGAGCAAATTAAAGACTTGAGTTTCTTGGTTTTTAAAATTCCTTGAAGATAATTGACCACTTAAAAATAGCAATAATGTATTGAGAGAATATTTAGAATATGTAGAAGTAAAACTTATGATAACAAGAGCACAAAAGATGATAGAAGAGAAATAGAAGATTTTACATTGTACAGGGTATACAATATTATTTGAAGATTAGATGGTGACAAGTGAAAGATGCTACCGTAACCCTAGGCCAACTATTCAGAAACAAAGCCAATAAGGACAGCAGCGAAAGCTGATAGGAAAGATTAATTGGATTCTCAAAGCATTTAATCCAAAAAGCAGGCAGGAAAGGAGTAAAAAGAGAACAAAGAACAGAAGTGACAAGCAGGAAACCATCAGTGAAATGATAGTGCAGCGTTGTATCATCAAATGGTCATACAGTAGAGGATCTTGCTGTGAGTCTATTTTGATGACCCAACATGTTGATTGGTACCTTTATTTTATTTTGTGACAGTTTCCCTAAGATATATTTTGTTGTAAATAAATTAATAGAATCATATAAGGGCACAATAATTGGGTAATGGAGTTTTCATTTTCTTGGAGATTAATTTTATGAAGTATGATTTCATTTTTAAAATACGAGTAACCAACTTTTACAAAACTGAAATCCCTTAAAGAATAAAAGTCTCAAAAAACTAAAATGCTTTTCCTATAAGAAAAGAAGGAAAAAATATTTAGTTGCTGACCACAGAAGATATTCTGGTGGGAACATCGTCCTCAAGTGCCTGTGTGACTTAGCCATGTCATTTAACCTTTCTGATATCTGGTATCCTTTTCTATAAAATGAGAGGAGGGTGCGTATTATCAAGGTGCTTTGGGACCAGAAATCAAATTAAGGCACAGTTAATATATCAGTAATTATCTAATATTTAAAAAAAAATGTTCCCCTGCTTTCATTATCCTTTGTGGCTTCAGGAATTAGAAGAGGAAAGTCTCATAGGATATATTTAACCCTGGTGTCATTCAGAGACTTGGCCTTTGGTACTCAGGACTCAGACTTTTGAACTTAAAAATCTTTTCTCCCTGAACTGTTTTTCATGGGATTTTCCTGTGTCCTTTTACCTCTGCGTCTGCCTCATGCTGTTGGCTTCCATATTTGACCTCCTCCCTAGATTCTGCTTGTAATCTTCCGTTCAGCCTGTTTTCTACCAAGCTAAATGCAGTGTTCTGCTAACCCAGGTCCCTTGTTCCTTCTGTCACTACAGAAATGAAGATGACATAGCCCTTGGTCCCGAAGTTTTGACTGTCACTCACCCCGCCCCACCACCCCACTCCCTAATCATTCCTGTGGGCTTGTCCTCTGCTAGGATATTAAAAAAACATATAATGCATTGATAGTCAATGGTAGGAACCTAGAGACTTAATGTTTGTTTTCTGTCTGAGAAGAAAAAAAAGGGATTCAGAAGCAAACAAGTCAGACATTGGGGTGATTAAGACAAAACAGACTTTCTGACTGGAGAACTTTTAGAATTTTCCACATGGTAATAAAGATCGTGGAAGGGTAATAAAGTGGAGGCTTCACCATTTTACAGCTTGCTATCACTTTCACTTAAGTTGTTGAGGTTCTAGCCTCTCTGTATTATTAGTATAACCACTTCCTACACTGTTTACTTCCTGAGGACCAGAATGCTGTCTCATACATCATTATATCTAAGAAGTGGTGGGGGGGTGGGGTGGGTGTTGAGACTATCTACTACCTTTGAATTTCCCTCTCTTACATCATCCCAGTGGAATTTTGGTTCCTCTGAAGGTCACTGCTGATTTACCTAAAGTTGCGCAGGTGTCAACTGGAAAGCTGGTCCAGTGGCAGTACTGTAAAGCCAACAGATGCCAGATTTTTGCAGAATTGTTTAGGCTAAAAGGGAGACAGACTTATTGAGATTCAGAGTTCATTTCCAAAAGAGATTTTTGCATTTTGTTTGTCAGATTCAATCTGTCTTAGGTGGCTTAGCTTTGAGTCTTTCTGGAGATAGATTTTAAATCAGTGAGCTAGTTCTTGCTTGGTAGATAGGAATTTGATTTTATGAAAGAATCTTTCTTGAATATTTCAGTTCAAAGCTTTCCCCTACCTCTTAGTTAGATGAGAAATGTTCGATGTGTCCATTCATGATAACAGAATCTACAGCTATTTTCTTCCCTGTTTATGTCTAGACATTGAAGTTTTCGGTTCTGGCGCTAAGTGGATCGGACAGTATATGTGTAATGATGAGAATGATTTTGCTCATGTTTTATAATGAAGGAAACTGTGTGTACCTGTGGAATATGTAACAGAAAGTACTTTGAATGTGTGGAAGTAAGAAGGACATTTCCTCCTGGTTTTGAATAATTTTAATGATCTCATGACCCATTCTTTTCACTCTTCCTTTCAATTTCCTTTCACGTTAATGAGGGGAAGCTTTTAAAGGACTAATTCAACACTGATGAAATTAAAAGAAGCAGTTAAACTTCATGAATTGAATATGTGAAAACATATTAACCATGATGTACTTTTCTTACCGAAGTGATCAGACAGACTTCTTTAAATGTGATGTACTGTGGGAGTCAGGTCCACATCACATCACAGGTCCATGCAGTTGAAACATATCAGACTGTCCACTGTCCTCTAATTGCATTTAATAGTTTCTCAAGGCTTGGTACATTAATGGAATATTTGATTGTTAAAATTGTTTTTGAAACAAATACAAGAGTGCAATATGTAGATTTGCACCTTTTCTTTAAACTCTGGGGAAAGTTTTGATGTATGCAAAGTGGTAGAGCCAAAAGCCCATTTAAAATGTATGAAGAGTTGTCATTTTACTGAGTGGTTGCTCTGTTTGTAGAATAATGAATGTGCAGAGATGTGTGTTGTAAGGTACAAGTAGGTTTGCTTGCTGGGTTCTGACTAGGACTTGAATAACAAGCTCAACAGCATGTTCACAGTGTTTAAATGCAGAATCTCCTTTGCCTGCGTTGATGTCAGAGTAATGCACCTGCTGTGACATAGCAGAGATTAAACAGAATATAGTTGGTAGGTTTGAGTTGTCTTAGAAGCCCAAGGGAACTCATTTAAATACCTAGAATCAAGCGACTGGTGACATCCTGACTGAAGTAAGGGACTTAAATTACTATGCTGAATAAAGGTGCTCTTAAGATATCACCAATATTCCAGTGTCTTACTCCTGCTGCTGCTGCTAAGTTGCTTCAGTCGTGTCCGACTCTGTGCGACCCCATAGACGGCAGCCCACCAGGCTCCCCCGTCCTTGGGATTCTCCAGGCAAGAACACTGGAGTGGGTTGCCATTTCCTTCTCCAGTGCATCAAAGTGAAAAGTGAAAGTGAAGTCGCTCAGTCATGTCCGACTCTTCGCAACCCCATGGACTGCAGCCTACCAGGCTCCTCCGTCCATGGGATTTTCCAGGCAATAGTACTGGAGTAGGGTGCCATTGCCTTCTGGAGATTGTAAAAAATGATTTTTTTTAATTTGCCCAACCACAAGATGATATTTCATCTCAGAACTGAGGCCTAGAAAGCCAGCTTGGAGAATGACAGTGTCTTCAGCTTGACAGTTTTGTTTTTTGTTTTAATTATTGTTTTTTTATTAAAGGATAATTGCTTTACAGAATTTTGTTGTTTTCTGTCAAACCTCAACATGAATCAGCCATAGATAAACATATATCCCCTCCCTTTTGAACCTCCATCCCATCTCCCTCCCCTCTAGATGGATACAGAGCCCCTGTTTGAGTTTCCTGAGCCATACAGCAAATTCCTGTTGGCTATCATTTTACATATGGTAATGTAAGTTTCCATGTTACTTTTTCCATACATCTCACCCTTTCCTCCCCTCTCCCCATGTCCATAAGTCTATTTTCTATGTCTGTTTCTCCACTGCTGCCCTGTAAGTAAATTCTTCAGTATTGTTTTTTTTTTTAACATAGAATCTTCAGTTCCTAAGAAAATATCCTAAAAATAAGTCTTTTCAAACCTGTTTGAAAAGACTAATTTAAGAAAACTGAGAAAAAGGAAATCAAAATATTAAGCAAATGGAGGTAATGTCGGCTATTTGGTGTGTCCTGAAGCTTCTCCCCTAAAAACTCTCTTTAAACACTGAAATTGTAGATATCCACATATGGAAGTTCTTTCTTCTTCTTTAGTTATCTGTTCTAGTCTTCCAGTTTCTTTCTTTCTCTCCAGCAAGCTGAACTCTATTCCTTCAAAAGACTTAGGCTACACTTCATTCGGGCTGGGCAAATATCCCTGTGTCGTTTGTTCTCTGGAACTGTGCTTTCTAAAAACTCTCCTTCTGTGTGTGATAGCACCAGGGGGCTTCTGCAAAGTCACCTGAAAGGGACCCGAAAAAGATCAACTTCCAGCTGAAGTGCTTATTGTAAGCTTGTCCTACTCAAGCCAAATTAATCATTAGAAGCGGAAAATATATGCAGAGTAATCAAAATACAACCTCAAATATATTAAAATTACATGAAAAGCAGCTGAAAGCTAAAATACCCCCATCCCACCCCAGAGGGCACAACCACAAATTTGTCCTCGAGACATTCCTGAGACAAAAGGGACCCAAATACTTCTGACAAAACATTTTGTGGAGATTCTGCTTGCCATGCATATTCTGTGTGTTTTCACAAATGGTGTGTATAAATAGCATGACAAAAGAGGGCACTATTTAGGGAAAATAATAGGCATTAATTAAAATATGGACAATAGGGAATGAAGGTTCTTCGGTTTCTAAAATTAGAGGAAGATGATTCAATAATAAATAGCTCTGCCATTATTAGTTGGCGGTCGCTGCTGTTAATTGTACCTTTTGTTACCTTTACAGTCTGTCTAAACATACTGCACTTGAAAGCTCGATATTGTTTTCCAGCTAGTCCTTTACAGATGCTGTTCTGCAGCTTATCTGGCAAAGAAGTGGGAGAAGGGGGAATCCAATCTTTTGTAGCAAAGAGCTTAATAAATAGAATACCAGAGTAATTTTTGTTATCTGTCCTACATTTGTCTTAGATAGTTTTGTTCTGTTGAGAGGTCTCTGAAAATCTCTAGTTTCTGATCATTAGACAGTTTGTAAAGGCTTGTGTGAGAGGCATACATTTTGTCAAGTAGTAAAACAGATTTGCCCTGGTCTAGAACAGGCAAAATCCCATTATCATGGGGTTATTTCAGCTCATCCCAGGCACAATCTCTAGCCCATTTCTAACGGGATTTATTGACAAGTACAATGAGATGAGGGTCTTTATCAAAGTGATCATGTATTTTAGAGGTGGGGGAAATGACTGATAATAAAAGTAAAAACACTAGTATGAAATATAAAAATGGAAATTTATATTTTTATGAATAATTTAACTATTATGGTATTAAAATAAAGGGAAACTCATAGGGAGGTGTCCATACTTGCAGTCAGTAAGGCTGTCACTGTATGATCTTGGGGGAATGAATTATCTTCTCTGAACTTGAATTTCTTTTTGTATTAAGTGGCAATAGCTAATACCTGGTTTTCCCATGAGGTTTTGAGATCATCAAAATTAGAGAGTAAAATACAACGGAAAACAGTTCACTAAACAAGATTTGAGGATCTTAATTGCCTCATTTGTATTTCTCATTCATGAGATGAACTCTGATACCTTTTAGTGTCAAAAAAAAAAAAAAAATCATCCAAGTTCTGTGAAAAGTAGTATTTTTTAAAGAAAGAAATTTTAAAATTAAACATTGTTTTAGGTAAGAGTACTTCAAATCAGTCAAAAAAATTTATGGTCCCAGTGGCAGAAACTTGACAATTGCAACTTTATAATAGAGCAGGAGAGGAGAGGGGAAAATATCCATGAATATAGAGGGGAAAAATGAGGAGAATGGGAATGGGGGATGGGGGACAGACTCTAACAATTACTGTCAGCTGTAAGTGGGAGGGATCACAAGGGGGAAGTGGAGGAAATTACATCTCTGTTGACTTCTGCCAACACAGCCCTTTTCCATTCTGTAGAACAAAGGTGAGTGGAGCGTGGCTGATAATATTTAAGATATTATGAATTCATTTTGTAGACAAAATTTAGACTGAGAATGAGGACTCATCTGTCATCATTGCATCTTCTGTCAAATGCATGTTGCCCTTGGCAATGGGTCTGCTGTTACTAATTTCGTTTTTTGTTTAGAAGCTTGCCTCTCTTTGGTTCTCCGAGTTGCTATGAATTTAAAAAAGAAAAAAAAAACACAAAAGAAAAATGTCTTTGATTGATTTCTGATGGTGGCTCTGACACGATTGTACTTAATGTCAGTGCCAAGCTGATTGTTTGATGTTTATTACATAGGTGAGTGGGAGGAGTTCCCCCTCCTTTTTGGTGGCTGCTATTGTTATGACTGGATCCCATTTTTAGTTAGATTTCAAGGAGAAAAGCAGTAGCTATTAGCCTGTGACAATTGGAAAGACCCAGTTTTGTGTTCAGCCTTTCAGTATGGTAATATTTGGTAAAAATTATCAGGAGAGGTCAATGTCCTAATCAAATCTCACTGTGTTTAGCCCTGAAAAAATTTCAGATCCTTCTTCTAAAATATGGGACACTATCTTCTAAGAACTAAATCACAGAGCACCCCAATTCTACCTAAATTCCTTTAAGCTAATTATCAAATATACTGAACAAGTCATATTGCTAAATGTTGCATACCGAGCTGCCCTTTAATTACATAGTCCTAAAAATAGCCTTTTGAAACAATCTTCCAGTATATATTCACTTTTTTTTTTTTTTTGCTGTTGAGCTTGAATTCTGTGTACAGCAGAATGCCTATCTTGTTCTTCTATCTATGATTATTTTGCTGTAAAGACAGCAGAAGTTCTACTTTAAATTATTCATAAGCTTTAGATAGAAACCTAAGCAAATTAAAATGTAGGCCAATATAGAGGAAAATGATAATGGGCATATAAGTATTTGTAGCTACTGTAGCTTCCATTGGGACAATCATAAAATTAATTTCATACCTTGCACAGTAATTTCAATGGGAACAGTTTCTTAGTTCGTGGTCAAACTTGTTTCCAACACTGATGGAGATGAACACTAGAGAAAGTATTGAATTTTCTTTCTAATTAGCTTTTTCTTGTGAAATAGCTTCTTAATAATTTCCTTTCGTGTCCAGTGCATAAAGGTATCTATTCCTTTTAAACTGTATGTGAATTTAATTTATATGCCAATGATGTTTAATGCATTGTCTTGTCTGCATCTCATTACTGTCATTAATAAGCACTGGAGTACATCTAGTTACAAGGTTAATTGGGACAAATCTGGCCTCCTTCTTTCTACTGTAAATATGCTGTATCTTAGCAGTGTGTTACCCACAGATGGGTGGTAAAAGTTACAGTATTTTGCATTACATTTCTCCTTCTATTGTCATCGAGATCAGTCTAAATACAACATGAGACGATTTTACTCTCTGTATTGTGCAGACCTTGGTCAGTTTCTTTTTTTAAAAAAACTGGCCAGATGATTTTATGGCCGATTTAAATAAAATTGCTTCTTATCTATGTGGTATATAACCATTCCTCTATCCCCTCCCTGAATCCTCTCTCATTTTAAGTTGTTAGAAAGGATATATATCACCAGGAAGCACCCTTTTCAATTTAGTGCAATTCGTAAGAATTTTCCAGGAGAAAGTTACAGGCCAAAGATTAAATCTTTTTTAGTTGTAATGTTTGATATTGCAAATTTACATAGCACAAGCTATTGAGTTTCTTCACTGACCCAGGAAATTCGTGTTGGAATAAGTCATTGCTCAAGGGCTCTGCTTTTGAAAAATAAGACTCTATAAGGCAGGCAGAAATAGCAAAAACTCCCAGTTTAGTTCTTACCATTTTCCCCTCTAACTCCTATGACAATAATCATCTGAGACCTCTTTTCTGTTGAGCTCAGATCCAGATTCAGAATGCTTTTCTACACACTGTTCCAGGCAGCCAGCTGGAACAAGTAGCTTGGCCCAAGAGTAAAACCCAGCATCTTTTCCAGAATAGGGAGAGTTTACCCCTCAGAGCATTTTGCCTCTTTGCCCATGTCAGTCATCATGGGGCTTAGCCCACTTTTTAGAATCAAAATATCAGGTGAAATTGATTTAGGATACAGTTTAAATGAATATCATTTATTAGCGTAAGCCCTCAGCAGAACAAAGTATAAAATCATTCTATGCAAGTGTCCTATACTCAGGGGCCCCCAGCTTCTAGGATCTAATGCCTGATGATCTGAGATGGAGTTGATGTAATAAAAATAGAAACAAAGTTCTCAATAAATGTAATGCGCTTGAATCATCCCAAAGGCATCCCTCCTTCACCCCTGCTGCTGCTGCTGCTAAGTCACTACAGTCGTGTCCAACTCTGTGCGACCCCCTCACCCCTGTCTGTGGACAAATTGTTTTCCATGAAACCGGTCCCTGGTGCAAAAAAGATTGGGGACTGCTGTCTAGTCTGCAATTATCAATTTGAAGCCGCCTTATTTTTCTCTTTATAATTGTGCCTTGAATCCTTCTTTAATTTGGTGTTTTAGGAATACTATTAATCAGAACTTTTGGTCCCAAATGACAAATAACAGAACTCCAACTGACTCAACTAAATAATGGGAATTTTTTTCAGGGACTCAACTAAGAGTACCTTCTCTCCTCCTCGTGGTGGTATTCTCTTTGACTTTCTTTTCTTTTTTAGGAACCTGTTCTCTCCATGATAGTAAAGACCAGTAACTGAGAGTCTTTATGATTATAAAGACTTTGAGGGCTTTATTTTCTTCACACTCTCTGCAGCAATTATTATTTGTAGACATTTTAATGATGGCCCTTCTGACCCGTGTGAGGTGACAACTCATTGTAGTTTTGGTATGTGTGTTTGTCTAATAGTGATGTTCAGTATGTATTTGTGTGCCTATTGGCCATCTGTCCATCTTCTTTGGAGAATTTCTATTTAGGTCTTCTACCTATTTTTTGATTGGGCTGTTTGTTTTTTGTTATTGAGTTATATGAGATATTTGCATATATTAGAAATTAAGTCCTTGTCGGTTGCATTGTTTTCAGATATTTTCTCCTTGTCCGTGGGTTGTCTTTTTGTTTTTGGTTTGCTGTGGAAAAGCTTATGAGTTTGTTTAGGTCCCATTTGTTTACTTTTGCTTTTATTTTTATTGCCTTGGGCAACTGATCTAAGAAAGCTTTGCTGTGCTTTATGTCAGAGAACATTTTACCTGTGTTCTTTTCTAGGAGTTTTAAGGGATCTTGTCTTCAATTTAAGTCTTTCAGCCATTTTTATTTTAATTCTGTGAATGGTGAGAGGGAGTGTACTAACTTCATTGATTTACATGCACCATGGCCAACTCTTACAAGTAAAATGATATTTAGATATTCTTTTGAATATCAAAAAAATTACAGTGGCTCTCAAAACCCAAAAGTTGAACTCTGTTTTCTTTGTCCTATTAATATTTGCCTTCTTCATTGAGTCAGTGAGGTGATGCATGGAAGTAACAAGGCCTACTTGAGATCTCCAGATTTCATCCTGCTGCATTATACCCCCACCTAGTTCCTTTCTGTTTGATCAGTCCATCAAGTTAGTTCTGTCACTAGGTGTTTTCATATTTGCCAATCTGGTAAACTGATGGGAAGAAGCATTTGAGAAAGTCTATTTCAGGATATAGGTTAAGTAGGAAATGGAAACAGATTCCCCAACATGTGAAAACCCAACCACAATTACACTCTCTGTAAAAAGGTATTACACATTAATAGAGCTTCTTCTCGCATCTTGGTTTATTGTCAGATTCCTCAGAAAGGGACTAAGAATTTTTCAAATATCTTTGAAAGAGAAGCAAAAGAGACTAAAGAGAGGCATATGCCCTGTATGAAGCACCTTTCTGGTGAAAGGCCTCCAAATTTTATGACTTACTGGCCATGTCCTAGGTAGCACAGGCTAACTGGCTTGTAAGCGAACTGGTAATAGAATGATTTGTTGCCTCCCATGTCCTGCTTCCCCGGTGACTCAGTGGGTAAAGAGTCTGCCTGCAGTGCAGGAGACCTGGGTTCGATCCCTGACTTGGGAAGATCCCCTGGAGAAAGAAATGGCAACCCACTCCAGCATTCTTGCCTGGAGAATTCCATGGACAGAGGAGCCTGGTGGGCTGCAGTCCATGGGGTCACAAAGAGTCGGACACGACTGAGCGACAAACACTTTGTGACACTAATAATGTCCTCTTATGTACCTGGCGGCTTATGGTATACTTGCACAATTGTGTCCACTGTGTCACAGAACTCACGAACCCAAACCAGAAAAACACACATGTAGACCTTTCTAACCTCAATGCAAGGTCAAAGCAATTTACAAGGATTTTATTGCATGTTTTTAGGAAAAAACCATTTGTTTTCAGAAGTATGCAGGCAGTTGGTGGGTCCACAGTTTGAGTTTGCTTTCATCAAAGTGGAGAGAGCAACTGTCCCTTAGTGTATGTTTTCCAGAAATCAAAGTACAATAAGAACAACTATTCCCTAAGTTATCATTAATAATAAATGCTGCTGCTGCTAAGTCGCTTCAGTCATGTCCAACTCTGTGCGACCCCATAGATGGCAGCCCATCAGGCTCCCCTGTCTCTGGGATTCTCCAGGCAAGAACACTGGAGTGGGTTGCCATTTCCTTCTCCAATGCTTGAAAGTGAAAGTGAAGTCGCTCAGTCATGTCCGACTCTAGCGATCCCATGGACTGCAGCCTACCAGGCTCCTCTTTCCATGGGATTTTCTAAGCAAAAGTACTGGAGTGGGGTGCCATTGCCTTCTCCGAATAATAAATACAGTTGAATGCAATATTCAGTTATTTCCAGTGACAGGTGATCATAATGATTGATTAGGAAAAACAGCTTTCCTAAAGGCTGTTTGAACATCTCTGATACGGTAGTATTATCGTCAAATTTCTTAAAGTTTTATTTTTAAAAGTTTATTACAGAAATATTAAGTGAACAAACCAAATTTTTGTTGTATAAAAAAAATCATCCTAAAATATCCACCTCTGTCTCCAGAGAGACTCATAGCAGTATTATCTCTTTTTGCTTACACTGAGGACAGTTTAAGATGGTTTAGTTTCAGAAATAACAATTGTGGGATCTTAGACATTATTGCTTTATTGTCTTTATTGAGTAGGGTTAATAGTATTTTTCCAAAAGCATTTGAGCTGGAAACCAGCAAGGCTGAATGGACATATATGCTGGTGGTGGAGAACCCAGAGCAAAGATCATGAACTCAGTCTGCAGATCATTTAAAAGCATGAACAGAGCCACACATAAAATAACAATTTAAATTTAATTTTATTCTGTGCAAGCTAGTTCATTGTTGTCTGGAAGACAAAGGGTGTTTAAACATTTAGATAAATAGTAGTTACAACATTTATTTATGTCTAAAAGACTCTAGGTTTTTTATGAGATAATCTATTTGTCTCATTTAACTCTTGAAATCTCCCCTCCCCAAAACAAGGGAAGATTTTACAAAGAAACAGGCAAAGTAACTTGCTCAATTTCGATTAGCAAAGGCATTTTTACTGTAATGT
The DNA here is from genome assembly GCF_029407905.1 of Bubalus kerabau. Classification (NCBI taxonomy): domain Eukaryota; kingdom Metazoa; phylum Chordata; class Mammalia; order Artiodactyla; family Bovidae; genus Bubalus; species Bubalus kerabau. The sequence goes on along the minus strand of NC_073643.1, from coordinate 32,859,066 downwards.
GTCTTTTATGCTACTCATACTAGCTGGCTACAGGTGTAGAGAAAAACAATAAAAGACGAAATGCTGCATATGCTAAAATTAAAAAGAAATGTATTCATCTGAGAAACAGCTTTAGATCTAGAAATACATCTTCATGACTAACTTATACATAGGCTATAATTATTTGGTAATTAATACTCCCAAATTAATCCCTTTCCTAAAGAACCTCTAGTGGTTCTTATGCTCCAGTTGACATGGAAAGCTAGATCTTAGGAGGATTTCCCTCTAAACTCAGAGAATGTTCATCCATGCAAGTTTCCAAGGGCCTACAAATAAAATCTCATCAGGTCTGAAAGCAATCAGGTTCAGCCAATCAGAAATCAAGCTGTGGGGCAGAAAATCAGGATTTAAATAAAAGTTGCAATTAGAACCCCCAGAACTGGCATGACACTCGTTTGAGTTCTTAGCGCTCAGAGACAGCATGGAAATTACCTCCACAGTATGAATAAGAAGGGCTGGTGAAGATTTTTGCCTCCTGATAGAATATTGAAAATTATCTTCATCAGTGGGTTAATTGGCTTAATTTTCCTTCAGATGGTAACTTTCAAATGCTTGGTCTTAATTAGCATGGGTAAATGAGAAATGTAGGTGATTCACACTTTTCAGTTTTCTTCTTCTCTAGAGATTTCCATTCCCTTCCCTTAAGAACCTGAAATGGCTGAGGGCTACATTGATTAAAATAAATTACACCGGTATTTTACACCAGTAAAAAATGTAGATGGAATTGACTCATGCCTGGTCCATTGAAACAATAAAACCCACAGATATCATAACGGAGAAAATCAGTGTATGGTACTTAAGAACATTGTATTTAGTATGTTAAAAATGATAAAACCATAATTTAAAAATATTGTGTTAGACAAGGTATGATGTTCAACTGAGAAAGTTTTAAAAAAAAAATTGAGGCACTTTGTGTATTTAATAAAGAATATGTGAGGGAAAGCTCATAGAGGACAGAACTAAATGGGAAATATATAGATTGTTTATCTTTGGTCACTTTGTTTAATTCCCCTTTACCTCAGACCTAACCCCCAAAACTTCAGATTTACCTCTAACAAAGAGATAATCAGCACCAAATATTGCTTTTAGAATCTGCAAATAGTTTTTATCTATTAACTATCACACATTATATAATTGCTTTCCTTTTTCATATTAATCAATATTTTATTCTAAACATGTTATCTCTGATTTATAACAATCTGAGATTATGAAATCTGAACTAGAAGAATACAAAGGAATGGTTTCAGTTATTTGGCCCAAATATATTGTGTAATAGTATCTGAATTTAGAAAATTAAATAGCTACATTGTAATGTGACACATAACAATTTCTGTAAGTTAACAAACTTATAGGGTTTCTCATTTCATTTCTGTTTGATTCATGTATGGAAAATAATCAGGGTGATAATAAAGCCAAGAATTAATTTCAGGAAGTTTATAGGAAAATGATTTTAAAATGTAATATAGTTGTACTTTTTCTTCTGTTAATACCTATGTAAATAATAATTAAAATTAAACTTCTAATTTTATTTTCATGTATCATAAAATCTGACATAAAAGCAAGCAATTATGCATTTTTATAATTTTGTTATATAATTAATGAAATTCATGTTTATGTGTTTATAATAAAATTCACATATTTATGATGGAGTTGCCAAAGTTTTTAGTGATATGGGAAGGATATATCATTATATGAAAAAGCAAGTTACTAAAAACAATGTATACAAGGGGTACTAAAATGTAAGTTTGTTTAAATAAATATGTGTATATTAAAAAAGAAGAAAGATAAACTGAGAGAGAAACATAGATCAGTTATCTAAGAGAGAGAGGAAAGGTGTGTGTGTGTGTATATATATATATGTATGATATATTAGCAGTGTTTACCTGTGGGTCTGGAGATTTTTACAGGTATATTTTGTGTTATTCTTTGTGCTTTTCTATATTTTACAAATTTTCTAGAACAAATCTATTTCTCTTTTAATTAGATAAAATTTTAAAGAAGTTCTCCATACCTTTTCATGGAAAAATAGGACCAAGATGCTTTATGACCTGTAAGGATTTCAGTTCTAGAAATACTGCTGCATCCTTAGAGGTAGGCATGCAGAGCACTCAACATGGAGATCACATTTTACTTTTCTGTCTAATAGCATCTCCGTTTCCAGATTGCTCCCCAAATAAAAACAAGCACTGAACTTCCAATCAGTGATGATAATTTAATTTCCCTCTCAGCTGTAAGTATCATAAAACAGTCAGGCAATCAGTGAGAAAAACGTGTTCTCCTGGTTTATTTTTACATTAAGTAATTAACATTTTCCTTTCTAGCTCACATGAGGTCTGAAAAGTATAGGCTTAGCTGACCTAATTGTGTTGGAGAAGGCAATGGCAACCCACTCCAGTACTCTTGCCTGGAAAATCCCAGGGATGGGGGAGCCTGGTGGGCTGCCATCTATGGGGTCACACAGAGTCGGACACGACTGAAGTGACTTAGCAGCAGCAGCAGACCTAATTGTGTAGGGCTTCTTAGAAACAGAACTTTGTGTGTTTTGTTGTTAGGACGAGATAGACCTGGAATAAAACTTGGAAATGTCTCTGAATGCTTCTAAGGATTCTTCATAATACTGAAACTTCCAGACTGAACTTGTGAGGAGAAGCAGTCAGTGACTTGGAAATGGACAAAAGAGATTATTGTGTGTCTTTCTGCAGACTATTAGACACTGTTTAGCAGACCTTCCTGGTGTGGGATTATGAGATTCTACAGGCATGTGCACAGAAGTCATGTGCTAGGTTTTTGTTTTTTTTTTAATTGGGTCTTAATACTTGGAATATTTTATTTGGGGGGTATGACAAGCAGTTCAGAGCAAAAGGTGGTCCTTTTAGGAATCTTAAAAAAATTTTTTTTGGATCTAACTTTTAAACACATTTTACATATTTATTTCAAGTAATGATGAAAAACAACAAATGGACTAAATGTGTTAAATACTAAGGTTTTTTTTTTTTTCACACTGAATGTCACTGACAGAGTAACTATAGGTTTCCATTGAATGACTTCATAAGATGTAAAAATTAGAGATCAGTGCTCATAAAAATCTATGTAAATAAAAAGCTGATTTTATTTATATACTGGAGTTATGTGTAAGAGATTATTAAGAAGATAAAAAATTCTGCCCTAAAAGAATACTATTTTAAATTATACCCTCCTTTAATCATTGAAGAAGGGAACTAGAGCAGGCTTTATCGATTTCAGCACTATCAACATTTTGATCTCCCAGAGTGATCCTTTTTGTTGCTGTTTGGGTGGAGGAAGGCTATTCTGTACATTATGGGATATTGAACAGCATCCCTCGGTTCTACACCGTAGATGCTGGTACCACTTCCTCCACAGGTGTGACAGCCCAGAAGGTCTGCAGACATTCCCCCCCACTGGACAGAATTGCCCTCGTTTGAGAACCAGTGAAGAAGAGTACATCGTGAGAAATGCTGGGCTGGAAGAAGCACAAGCTGGAATCAAGATTGCCGGGAGAAATATCAATAACCTCAGATATGCAGATGACACCACCCTTATGGCAGAAAGCAAAGAAGAGCTAAAGAGCCTCTTGATGAAAGTGAAAGAGGAGAGTGAAAAAGTTGGCTTAAAGCTCAACATTCAGAAAACATTCATGGCATCCAGTCCCATCACTTCGTGGGAAATAGATGGGGAAACAGTGGAAACAGTGGCAGACTTTATTTTTGGGGGCTCCAAAATCACTGCAGATGGTGATTGCAGCCATGAAGTTAAAAGACGTTTACTCCTTGGAAGGAAGGTTATGACCAACCTAGATAGCATATTAAAAAGCAGAGACATTACTTTGCCAACAAAGGTCTGTCTAGTCAATGCTATGGTTTTTCCAGCGGTCATGTATGGATGTGAGAGTTGGACTGTGAAGAAAGCTGAGTGCTGAAGAATTGATGTTTTTGAACTGGAGAAGACTCTTGAGAGTCCCTTGGACTGCAAGGAGATCCAACCAGTCCATTCTGAAGGAGATCAGCCCTGGGATTTCTTTGGAAGGACTGATGCTAAAGCTGAAACTCCAGTACTTTGGCCACCTCATGCGAAGAGTTGACTCATTGGGAAAGACCCTGATGCTGAGAGGGATTGAAGGCAGGGGGAGAAGGGGACGACAGAGGATGAGATGGCTGGATGGCATCACCGACTCGATGGACGTGAGTCTGGGTGAACTCCGGGAGTTGGTGATGGACAGGGAGGCCTGGCGTGCTGCGATTCATGGGGTCACAAAGAGTGGGACATGACAGCAACTGAACTGAACTGAGGAAGAAAAAGGATGGTGTTGGGGGGAAATAGAGAAATGGGAGGAGAGGAAAAAGGAACATTTGTAGGAAGCAGATTGACCCTATATGCACTAAATCATGTGTCAAGAGAAGGGTATTCTAATCACTGCCCTGTTTAGAATCAGCAATGAGAACATGGTCACATCATTTAATTTCCTTGGTTCTCACCTTCTTCATTTTTGAAACAAGAATGTTGGACTTAATGATCTCCAACCTTACTCTTTTAGCACTACCTTTCTTTATTGGGAGAATCAAAGAAACTGAACCAAGAAGTTCCCTGTCACACTGTCAAATTTTTCTTGTGTACACTGTTAACCAGTGGACTAATGGCCTAGTCAGCACTGTTTTCTGTATTAACTGGTGAAAATATCTAGAAATACTAATTTAGCAATTATTGTAAACTAATAATAATTCTTATTTGAGCCCTGTGTGAGGACTCAGGATGATTAACCTTTAAAATTTAGTTGTATGTTATTTAAAAGAAAATATTTCTAATAATTCTCTTGCAGTCAAGTTCAACAGAGAGTAATATTTTTGAAGCTACTTTTGGGTTATCTGCATCCATGGCTCTTTAAACTCAGTGATATTGTCAAGGACTGACATTGACCTTAATTTATAGTTTCCTCTGAAAATTTAACAGAAGCAGTATTGATTGGGAAAAAGTACATTTTTGAAATGTAACGTCTGAGATAGTTTATTTACTGTTTACTTAAACCTTGATGAATCACTCCATAATTCAGTAGCATTGGGTCCTTTTACTGAACATGGAAAAGCATGACAAATATTAAGAAACTTGGCAAGCCTGTTGTCCTCTGGCATCCAACAGACTGTTTCTCCAGGCAGAGTCCTTTAATCCTGACCATTTGCCTGGCAGTGAAGAGACCAAATGTGACAGCTTGGATGAGGTTCCTTCCCCCAAATTCCTAAAACTCAACAGAGCAGATCTTCTGTGAGAAGCAATAGTATATTTCGTTTGACCACTGTACTAACAGAAGCAGAGATTCAAAAAGGAGCTACAAACACTAAAGCATTTCGAGGAGATGACCTATCTTGATCAAGGAAGTCACCCCTGTGAAATATTTCATAATCCTCTACCCATTATCCTGGGTTGAGGATTCTGAAGCTGTTAAACATTTAACATGGAAAGGCAAAGATTTTGTTTTCTCCACCTCCCTTCTTCCCTTCCTTCTCCTCCACTCCTTCTCTTTCTTCCTCTAATAAGTGTGACAAAAGATATGGTCTAAATTCCTCTCCCCGCCCAATAGTTTGTTTTTTTTTTTTTCAAATAGCAGAATCACCTCCATGACACTCTGATGACTAAAGTTTTTATAATATAGGGGGTTATTTGTATGCCCTGAAGAGCACAAGTCTATTTTGGACTCTTGGCATCTTTGAGAACTTAAATGAAGGAAGGATGAGTGTGGAACTATGAAGAAGAAAATTTAATCTGCCTCACTAACTGGATCACCCAGAAGAATGCTTAAACAATTAGTTGAGCAACTGAGCCTTCAACCGGATCACCTTCACATTCAAAATTTCCCAAAAAGGCTATATTCATATTGTCCAAGGCAATTATGGAATAAAGCTGTAACTTTTGCTTAGAAGTTATGTACGATAACTGTATAACCCCTAGTTGGGGAGCAGTATAAATTCTTAAAGTTATTCCACTGACTCCTCAATCTCCATATATTTTCAAAGACAAATCATGTAGCACGTGTTTAATCATAAAAGGTGATCAGACTGAAGAGATGAGTAAGGAGAGCATTCTAACATCTGAATTTCTACTAAGGTGGCACAGAATATTCTAAAATCTGTGGTGGCAGTTCGAATTTCCTGCATTCAGAATTGATCTTCCAAACATTCATTGTTTATTAATCTATGCATTTCATTTGTTCAAATATGATTAGTAGAGTGTATTAGATGATGTTTCTGTAAAGTTTTGAAGTTTACAATGTGTATGTCTTCCACATTTTCGCATTTAGGCAAAAGAGCTGAACAGAATATTCTAATGATAGAACTATAGTAATACCTAGAAATACCTATCCTTGTAAAAATGAGTCAATATATGTACACTCTGCTGTGTTTAGAATGGGTAACCAGCAAGGACCTACTGTAGAGCACAGGGAACTTTTCTCAATGTTATGTGGCAGCCTGGATGGGAAGAGAGTTCAGGGGAGAATGGATACATGTATGTGTATGGCTGAGTCCCTTTGCTGTCCATCTGAAACTATCACAATATTGTTTATCGGCTATACTCTAATACAGAATGATAATTTTTTAAAATGTGTCACTCATCTCTATTATTCATGCTAATTGTTAAGTTTTTATATTTGTGAAATGTCTTGCTATCATTGATAACTTCAAGGATATTGTCATCAATCAATGTAGAATACTTTTAAGATTGAAGGATATAATATCAAGATTTAAAATCAATTGTGTTTCTAATGAACTACCAACTGATAATCAGAAAATAAAATTTTAAATAGAAATTATATGCCATTTAAAATAGTATAAAAATATATGAATTACTGGGGGGTACATCTGACAAAATACAAAAGAAACCATGGCCTTAAATTGCTATAAAATATTGCTGAGAGAAGTTAATGAAAATCTAAAAGAATGGAGTTATATATTTTGCTTATGTTCTGAAGGCTCAATATTACCCAGGTTACTTCTTCCTAAATTAATCTATATATTGTACATAATCTACTCAAAATGTCAGTGGGCCTGTGTACAGATTGACACCTGATTCTAAGTTTCAAATGGAAATACAAAGGGCCTAGAATGTTCAAAAAAATTTTAAAGAATAAAAAGTTTGGGGACTGAAACTACCTGATTTCAGGAATCAGTGATCAAAAAGGTATAGAATTGGCTTCAAGGCAGATAAATGAATCATTGGAAAGAATTAAGTTCAGAGATAAACCCACATGTAGATAAATCACTGACAAAGATACAAAGGCAATGTAGTAGAAAGTGCTCTTAATAAATGGTACTGGAACAACTGGATCACTGTGTGCAAAAAATTGAAATCGAATGGATATCATTACTGAGGAGGTGATAGTCTACAAATGAATTTCTCTCTTCTTACTTGAATATCTGAATAGGTCACTAGTGTAGGGTCTTGAGAAGGCTTTTATATATCATCTTCTTATCTCATTGTGATGATTCATTCATTCACCAAAGAGATTGGACCTACATAGATGAACACGGTAAGCATTGTCCCTGTCCATAGATGAACACGGTAAGCATTGTCCCTGTCCTGCTGGAACTTTGAAGATAGTGAGTGATGGAGAAACACTAAATGAATCATCACAGTGCTAGTTACATAAAAATCAAAATATGTTTGATTGCAAATTCTAAGTTGTCATGATAGCATGTGATTTGCAAATAACCTAGAAGAAAGACTGAGAGTGGGGAGCATTTAGGAATGATTTCTTAAAAAAAGAAATGATGAGTTTGAGACCTGAATGGTTCTTAGCCATTAGTGTTTGCCTTAGCCAGGCAAAGAGTGTGCAAAAAATCATAATTGGAATCCTTGAGTGGACAAAATCAGAGTTAACAACCCAAGTCCTAAACTGTAACCTTCTCACCTTGAAATCGTTAAAGGCCATTATTTTTATTGTTCATAGCAGCACCAATGGCTGTCACTAGGCACAAACTCAGATAAAGTCAGGTTTTAAAATACCCTTCACTTAATCAGATTCATCATGAATATGGTCTTAAATATTTCAGATATGGTTTTGGATTTGTGCCTTATCACGGCATAGTTATAATTTCTACTCAACCTTTTTTATCTTTTCATTTTAGTTTTGAGATAATTCCACCAGGATTTGAACAAAGAGGGTACTTCATTTAATTTGATACCTGGGCTTTCATTCCATTTTTTTCTCTTGAGAAATTAATACATTTCAACTGTCTAGTGGTTGGATATGGATGAGTGATCACTGAACTTTTATTTGAGCTCCTGATTTCTTAGAGAATAGTTTGGACAACCTATTGAGGCATTTGTTGAAAAGAGTAGAAACTCACTGAAAGAATGCAAATGAAAACAAGAAGCATTTAAAAAATAGATATAGTCCTCAGAAATGCTCAAAATGCTTTAAATTTTGAAGCAGTGTTCCTCTTCAGTTAAAGAAAGCCCTCACTAAAGTGTTGATTCTTGTGAGCTTTCAATTTCAGATGTTAAGGTGATGATGTTCAGAAATATAGCATCAGTAGTTACAAAAGTTCACAAGCATGTCTGTCTGAAGTGAAACAGAATTCTGAGACACCTCATTAGGTAAAACATACCTTCATGTCTCACACTTGAGAACACTACATGATTCTCTTTGGGGACATTCAGTTTTGCTTGTTTATACAGAATGAAACTCTTTAAGGGTAAGAATTCCTGAGAGTAATAAGAATATAATAAAATATTTCAATCTGTCTCCAATATGATTAGCTTGGGAAAAGGGTCTGCCCAAATTCTATAGTAGGAAACATTTTAATTCATATGTGTATATTTTATTGTGCTGGCATCTGGACATTTATATTTAGCGATAATTAACATACTGTAAAGTACATAGGTCTTGAATGTTCAGTTCTGTGAGTTCTGTCAACTGTATACACCCAAACAGTGATCACCTCAAACAAGACAAATAATATTTTCCAGAAACTTACCTGATGTCCCTTTCCAGGCAATTTCCCTGCAACTATTTATCTGATTTCTGTCACAGTGGATAAGTCTTACTTGTTTTTAGATTTCACATAAATGGATCACACAGTATGTGTTCTTTAGGTTCTGGCTTCTTTTGCTTAACAGAATGTTTTTTATATTTTTGCATATTTTTGCATATACAAGTAGTTCATTCATCCTTTATTTCTGAGTGCTTATATATTGTATAGATATACCACAATGTATTCCACTTTTCCACTCTTATGAATAATGCTGCTTGGAAGATTTGGATGTAAATCTTTGTGAACATAATAAGTTTTTACTTCTTTTGTATGGATACCAAGAGAACTATTTGGCCATGATGGCCATAGGGTAGAATATTTATAAGAAGCAGCCAAATACTGTGCCAGTGGGGTTGTATCTTTTTACCTTCCTACCATCAGTGTTTGAAGGTTCCATCCGTTTCACATTGTTAACAATTGGTTTTGTCAGTCCTTTCTATTTTAGTCTTTCTGGTGGATGTGAAGTGTTAACTCATCTTAGAGTTTTTCATATGCCCATTGTCCCTTTATATATATATGCATATATATATTTTAATGAAGTTATCTGTTAAAGTATTTTGCTCATTAAGATATGTTTACCTGTGGCGGATTCATTTTGATATTTGGCAAAACTAATACAATTATGTAAAGTTTAAAAATAAAATCAAATTCAAAAAAAAAGAAGTATTTTGCTCATTAAGATATGTTTCTTTTACTAGTGATCATTAGGGGCCCTTTATATATCTGGATACAATTTCTTTGTCAAAAGTATGTACTGTGAATATATATATTTGCCATATTATATATATATATGAATTCACAAAGAATTTTTAATATCTTTACACATATGTACATATATGAATTTATACATACATATATATATATACATATATGTATATTCACAATACGTTTATTTGACAAAGAATTGTATCTGGATGTAGAGAGAACTCTGAAACATCAGCATAAAATGAGGAATAGCCTAATGAACAAATAAAAAATCTTAAGATAACTCATAAAAGAAAATATATTGAGGTATATATGCACATATATAATATCTTCTGAATATATGCGTACATTTATAGGTATTACCAAATATTTAACAAAGGAATATGTGTGTGGGGGTGTGTGTGTGTGTGTGTGTGTGTGTGTGTGTGTGTATATATATATATATGTAGCTTGCTTACTCATTTTTCTTAAGCTTTCTTTTTTGATTAATAGCCTTTATTTTTTTAGAGCAGTTTTAGATTTATAGAAAAATTGAGTAGAAAATACAAAGAGTTCCCATATAACCCCTCAGCCTTTCAAATACAGTTTTCTCTTTTATTAATATCTTGGATGTGTGTGGTACAATTGTTAAAAGTGCTGAGCCAGTATTGATAGATTATTATAAATCCAAGTGTAGTAGTTGACATTAGAGTTTGTTTATGCTTTGTGTTGTATACTCTTCGGATTTTGACAAAAGAATAGTTACATGTGTCCATTGTTGCAGAATAGAGTGCTTTCAGTTCAGTCCAGTCGCTCAGTCGTGTCCGACTCTTTGTGACCCCATGAACTGCAGCACGCCAGGCCTCCTTGTCCATCACCAACTCCTGGAGTCCACCCAAACCCATGTCCATTGAGTCTATGATGCCATCCAACCATCTCATCCTCTGCCCTCCCCTTCTCCTCCTGCCCTCAGTATTTCCCAGCATCAGGGTCTTTTCAAATGAGTCAGCTCTTCGCAGCAGGTGGCCAAAGTTTTGGAGTTTCAGCTTCAACATCAGTCCTTCCAATGAACACCCAGGACTGATCTCCTTTAGGATGGACTGGTTGGATCTCCTTGCAGTCCAAGGGACTCTCAAGAGTCTTCTCCAACACCACAGTTCAAAGCATAAATTCTTCAGCACTCAGCTTTCTTTATAGTCCAACTCTCCCATCCATACATGACTACTACTGGAAAAACCATAGCCTTGACTAGACAGACCTTTGTTGGCAAAGTAATGTCTCCGCTTTTTAATAAGCTGTCTAGGTTGGTCATAACTTTTCTTCCAAGGAGTAAGCGTCTTTTAATTTCATGGCTGCAGTCACCATCTGCAGCGTTTTGGAGCTCAGAAAAATAAAGTCAGCCACTGTTTCCCCATCTATCTGCCATGAAGTGATGGGACCAGATGCCACGATCTTAGTTTTCTGAATGTTGAGCTTTAAGCCAGCTTTTTCACTCTCCTCTTTCACTTTCATCAAGAAGCTCTTTAGTTCTTCTTCACTTTCTGCCATAAAGGTGGTGTCATCTGCATATCTGCTTCACTTCCTTAAAAATTCTTTGTGCTTTTCATCTATAGTAGTACTCCTTATTCATGGGGGATCTGTTCCAAGTGAATGCTGTAAACTGTGGTAGAACCGAGTCCTGTAAGTACCATCATTTTTACTGTACTTAAATACCTATGATAAAGTTTAATTTATAAATTAGGCACAATAAGAGATTAATGACAATAATGAATAATAAGATAGACTGTTTATAAAAATACCCTGTAATAAAAGTCATGTGACTGTGGTATCTCTCAAAATACCTTATTATATTGTACTCACCTTTCTTCTTGTGATGACATGAGATGATAAAATGCCCACATGATGAGATGAAGAGACATGAATGATAAAAGCATTATGACATAACATTAGTCTACTATTGACCTTCTAAAATATGTCAGAATAGTGTCAGCTCCTTTGGGTGATCCTGGATCATCCAGTAATGATGTTTTCAGTGTTGGATGTCAGGAGTAGGTGATGTGTATGGTTGGAGATTGTGGGCAGGATGGAGTGCACAGTTTAAGAGTTCATCACACTACTCAGAACAGTGACCTTCTAAAATATGTCAGAATAGTGTCAGCTCCTTTGGGTGATCCTGGATCATCCAGTAATGATGTTTTCAGTGTTGGATGTCAGGAGTAGGTGATGTGTATGGTTGGAGATTGTGGGCAGGATGGAGTGCACAGTTTAAGAGTTCATCACACTACTCAGAACAGTGAGCAATTTAAAACTTAATACTTCTTTATTTCTGGAATTTTCCATATTCATACCAGAATTGATTGCATGTAACTGAAACCACAAAAAATGGATCTGATGCTGAGGAGAGAGTATCACATTCATTTTCCCCTCACTCAGATCCCTGTCAACCACTGATCTTTTTACTGTCTCCATAGTTTTGCCTTTCTCAGAAAGTCATAAACTTGGAATTATTGCAGTATGTAGCCTCTTTCATATTGGCTTCTTTGACCTAGCAATATGCATTTAAGGTTACTCTGTCTTTCGGTGACTTGATAGCTCATTTCTTTTTACCACTGAATATTATTCTATTGTATGTATGTACCAGTTTATTCATTCATCTGTTGAAGGACATTTTCATTGCTTTCACTTGTGAGTAAAGCTGGTATAAACATCTGTGTGTGAGTTTGTGTGTGGACATAAGTTTTCAACTCCTTTGGGTAAATACAAAAGAGTAAAATTGCTGAAGCATATGGTAAGAGTATGCTTAGTTTCGTAAGAAACTGCTGAGCTGTTTTCCACAGTGGTTATTCTCTTTTGCTTTCCCACCAGCAATGAGAATTCCTCTTGTTCCACATCCTTGCCAACATTTGGTGTTATCAGTGTTTTGAATTTCTGCCATTTTAATAGGTGTGTTGCAGCATCTTGTTATTTTAACTAGCAAGTCTCTGATGACATATGATGGGGAGCATATTTTCATTTGCCTGTTTGCCATCTATATTTGCATCTCTGTTGAGCTGTCTGTTCACATCTTTTACCCATTTTTAATAGGGTTGCTTTTTTCATATTGTTGAGTTTTAAGAGGTTTTTTATTTAGTACATTTTTGATACCAGTATCAAATGTATGTTTAGCAAAGTTTTTTTTTTTTTTTTCATGTCTGTGGCTTGTTTCTTTATTCTCTTACCTGTGTCTTTTGCAGAGATGTTTTTAATTTTAATGAAGTCCAACTTTTTTTGTTTCATGGCTCCTGCTTTTGGTATCATACCAACTCCAACGTCATCTAGGTGTGTATGGTTGAGCAAGTATTTCTCACTATTCTGTCTCATGGGAGAAGGAAAGAGAAAGTTATCTCTATCTCACCTTTGCTCCTTGAGTCCTCCTCATTCTTTAAAACCTGCCACTGTGCTGTTTCTGGATTATGCTCATGGCTTAATTTTGGCATTTAGCCCTCTACTTTGTATGGATGGTGAGATATGTGTGTCCTTCCTGTACTGCAGGCCAGGTCAGGAACTGTCTTCATTTGCTGTTGCAACCTGTTTTAAGGTGTGAATCCTAATCTGAATTTATACCTAACTGCGAAACACAATGTTTGGATGATAGTGTGTACTCAAAATATTTAATAAAAGAAAGAATGAATAGTTATGAAGGTAATTAGTAGCCCATCAGATCAGATCAGATCAGTCGCTCAGTCATGTCCGACTCTTTGCGACCCCATGAATCGCAGCACGCCAGGCCTCCCTGTCTATCACCAACTCCCGGAGTTCCCGGAGTCCTGGACCAGACTCATGTCCATCGAGTCAGTGATGCCATCCAGCCATCTCATCCTCTGTCGTCCCCTTCTCCTCTTGCCCCCAATCCCTCCCAGCATCAGAGTCTTTTCCAATGAGTCAACTCTTTGCATGAGGTGGCCAAAGTACTGGAGTTTCAGCTTTAGCATCATTCCTTCCAAAGAACACCCAGGGCTGATCTCCTTCAGAATGGACTGGGTGCATCTCCTTGCAGTCCAAGGGACTCTCAAGAGTCTTTTCCAACACCACAGTTCAAAAGCATCAATTCTTCAGCGCTCAGCCTTCTTCACAGTCCAACTCTCACATCCATACATGACCACAGGAAAAACCATAGCCTTGACTAGACGGACCTTTGTTGGCAAAGTAATGTCTCTGCTTTAGAATATGCTATCTAGGTTGGTCATAACTTTCCTTCCAAGGAGTAAGCGTCTTTTAATTTCATGGCTGCAGTCACCATCTGCAAATATTTTGGATTCCAAAAAAATAAAGTCTGACACTGTTTCCACTGTTTCCCCATCTATTTCCCATGAAGTGATGGGACCGGATGCCATGATCTTCGTTTTCTGAATGTTGACCTTTAAGCCAACTTTTTCACTCTCCACTTTCACTTTCATCAAGAGGCTTTTGAGTTCCTCTTCACTTTCTGCCATAAGGGTGGTGTCATCTGCATATCTGAGGTTATTGATATTTCTCCGAGCAATCTTGATTCCACCTTGTGTTTCTTCCAGTCCAGTGTTTCTCATGATGTACTCTGCATAGAAGTTAAATAAGCAGGGTGACAATATACAGCCTTGACGTACTCCTTTTCCTATTTGGAACCAGTCTGTTTTTCCATGTCCAGTTCTAACTGTTGCTTCCTGACCTGTATACACATTTCTCAAGAGGCAGGTCAGGTGGTCTGGTATTCCCATCTCTTGAAGAATTTTCCACACAGTCAAAGGCTTTGGCATAGTCAATAAAGCAGAAATAGATGTTTTTCTGGAACTCTCTTGCTTTTTCGATGATCCAGCGGATGTTGGCAATTTGATCTCTGGTTCCTCTGACTTTTCTAAAACCAGTTTGAACATCAGGAAGTTCACGGTTCACATATTGCTGAAGCCTGGCTTGGAGAATTTTGAGCATTACTTTACTAGTGTGTGAGATGAGTGCAATTGTGTAGTTTGGACATTCTTTGGCATTGCCTTTCTTTGGAATTGGAATGAAAACGGACCTTTTCCAGTCCTGTGGCCACTGCTGAGTTTTCCAAATTTGCTGGCATATTGAGTGCAGCACTTTCACAGCATCATCTTTCAGGATTTGGAATAGCTCACCTGGAATTCTATCACCTCCACTAGCTTTGTTCTTAGTGATGCTTTCTAAAGCCCACTTAACTTCACATTCCAGGATGTCTGGCTCTAGGCCAGTGATCATACCATCGTGATTATCTGGGTCGTGAAGATCTTTTTTGTACAGTTCTTCTGTGTATTCTTGCCATCTCTTCTTAATATCTTCTGCTTCTGTTAGGTCCATATCATTTCTGTCCTTTATCGAGCTCATCTTTGCATGAAATGTTCCTTTGGTATCTCTGATTTTCTTGAAGAGATCCCTAGTCTTTCCCATTCTGTTGTTTTCCTCTATTTCTTTGCATTGATCGCTGAAGAAGGCTTTCTTATCTCTTCTTGCTATTCTTTGGAACTCTGCATGCAAATTGTCTAGGAAGGTAAAAAGGAACCTATAAGAATCTTGTATAAACTTTGCTTTTTAAGAAAGTGCTGTGTCTTGCATTTGGTATTAATCTGAAAATGGAAGTGTGACCCTAAGTAGTTCTGATTTTCAACTAGCTTTACCTACCAAAGGCATTTGGGTAGGTTTAAACAATTAGGAGTGATATTAAATTAAGCCTACCCTGTGTTTCCATCACATTGTTACTGCTTATCGCTGGGTTTGAATCTTCCCCTTCTCTTAACTGGATTCCTGCCATCCTCTCCCCGCTTCATGCATATCTCCTGACAGCCAGCTCTTAAGACAGCCCCTTCTTTAAATGATCCTCTTAAAATGTGAGATAGATGACCTTGGGCTTCTTACTGCAGGGCACCCAGCCATAGCCTGCCATCTTGCTCAAAGAGAAAGCCAATGACCTTTCCTTACATGCTCTGTGTCCTTTTTCCCTCTCTGATCTGGCTCTGCGTGTCTTACTTATCTCTCTCTCACCTCTACCTCTCACCTGTGCTTCAGCCCCAACACTTGCTGACCCTTACGTATCAGAACAACTTCTTTCTTTTCTGTGCGCTCTGCTTGGACCATCATCCTGCAGATACTGAATGTCTCCCTCCCTCCCCTGCTTGGACTCTTCTTGCAGATGACACCTTATTAGTAATGCCTATCCAGACTACACTATTAACAGTTTCAGTCCCCGTTACCCCCCCTCCCCTCGCCTCATTCCTTTTTCTTTGCCCACATCACTCTCACTTTCTAACCTACTTTGGAGTTAACTGTATGTTCATTGCACATCTTTCCCGTTCTAAAACATAAGCTTTAAAAGAGTAGAGATCTAGATGTGTTTTCTTCACTGATGTGTTGCCTTGGCTTAGAACAATGCCAAGAATATAGTGGGTGCCCAGTAAATATTGAATGAATAAGACAGTTCAGCAACTTTTCACAAATCCTTCTACTACTGCAGTGGTGTATTTTTAATGATTTTAAAGTTCACTAACAACACAGCAGGTTTAAAACTAGAAGGATAATGATGAAATGGAAAACAGAGCTTCAAGTAAAGTCAGCCCTAACACTAAAGCTACATTTTTTGTGTGATGAAAATCATCAGATAAGGACCACTTGCATAAAAACAAAAGTTAAAAATGTATTAAATTAAGGTGACATGTGGCAGGAACATACATAAGTTGTGTGGCGGATTATTCGTTTTGATGTTTGGCAAAACATATACAGTGTTTCAGGTTTAAAAATAAAATTGAAAAAAATAAATAAATAAAATTTGAATGACTAGGAAATACTTATTTTTATTTGTGATGTTTTTCTGTCACCATTCTGTTAAAGGTAAAGATATATTGACTATAGTAATATTGATTCAGTTCTTTCAAAGACAGGAGAAAAACTGTTAGTCTGTGTTTTTCCACTGGGATTGTGCTATTTAAAGAAGTGTGGCAGAAAAGCAAGTGAGCATAACTGTTTAATTACAGTTAGAACATGCTACCAATTCAACTATTGATTTTGCTTCATTTGCCATCTTATAATATATTATATGCTTTTTCATTCATTCTACATAATGTTAGGTAGAGAATTTCATATTTATAAATTATTTTAATATTTAATGCCTTCCCATTTAGGTTCTTAAATCAAATATTTTCTAATAGGCTAAAATATTTAATCAGCATCATACTGAAAATTTAGAGAAAAGATTTAGAGATAGATCAAACCTTATGATACATATAAAGATTTTGAGTATTTTTTAAAAATGCAAAATCATCTATTTCATTATTAAATGTATCAAATTGTATGTATTAATTAGAATTTATAGATTCATATAATAGAAACTGTGTAATGGTACAGATACAGGACAGCAGTATATAATGAAATGTAATTCATATATGTAGGTAATATGGAAAATGAAATGTAAATTTATGTGATTTAATAAGGTTGTTATTGAGCAACATAAAAATTGAGCAAGAAAAATTGAGCAAGAAAAAGCTTGGCTTTATTAGCACGGGATACCAATTATTTTAAAAATTTCATTTGAAACATAAATTGTACTGCTATGTGTATAAGTGTTCTAATTCTCTTGTATAATAGAGCCATGGTATTTTAGGAGAATGATGAGATCATGAACAATAAAGATCAATATAAATATTACACACATACTTGTGTGTGTGTGTTATAGGTAGGGCTTACAACTACTCATGTGTAACAGTAAATATTAAATGAACAAAACTGCCATATATAGCCAAGCAAGTTGGCAACGGCATTTTACCATTTGTTACAACTTGCAAGCTGGGAAAAAAATATCTGAAGTATATATGACTGCTGTTATTCAGCACCATTTTGGCCCTGTCTGCAGATTGTTTTCTTGATCTATGAAGGCATTAGGGAACAACCACTAATTAGTATTATAAGACCAAACGATGGTAAGATTTGGTGCCACTGAGGCTATCTGAGTTGCTAATGTACAATCCCATTCCAGAAGAACTGTCACTATAAAACCAGGTCAGCATGGCAGCAGAAATCTATAAATATAGTTCCTATGTCACATCCTATCATCTCTGGAAGGAGCACGCACCCTGTCTTTTTAAAAGAGGTTTCCATATGCTGTAGGAGACATGTGTGATAAATTAAGCACTTCTTTCTAGACACTGAAAACATAATAGTGATATAATTAATTACAGTCATATTCTTGTTAAAATTGTGCAGAAAAATTACACCTTTTTCGATTAGCATGAAATATAAGTGTCAAATCCGTAATAAAACCCTGATCAATAAAACAATAATAATTGTGTTGTTAAAAGCGGACATCCAAAGGTGTTCATGGCCACATATTTTAAAGGTTAGAAACCCTTTTAAAATAAACGGATTTCATCTTTACACTATGTCATCTAAATCATTACTGTGTTTGTGTATACAATTATAATCAGACGATAAATTGCAGCTATTGAATGGATTAAGTCTGCACTTCTTGACCTCATAAATCTGAGATTGTCATAGCTTTAGAAAATGCTTGTGTAACAATCAGTTGATTACATGGCATGAGCAGCTGCGTGCATGTTAAATATGAAAGGGAAAGGGTAATGCAGAGTTCAGTGCTAGGACTTTATAACATATCTGACACTTGCCTTTAACACTTTCAAACCCTTCCTTTGGAATATGCCTTTTATGTTAGTAGGTTTATACATTTCATGAAAGGATGTTAAGAAAGTTGAAACTAACAAAATGAGCACCAACCGAAATGTCAGTACTCGGTAAGATTCCCTGAAAATATCCATCCATGTTAAATCATCGTATTTTTAACAGAATATCATGAAGAAGAATGCAGTGGTGAGAAATGCCTCAGAGTACTCTCTAGTTAGTGATTTGGGTCGGGGGTGAGGGGGCAGGAAACTTGACCAAAGCAAAATGACATTCTATGTGTACCATTTGTATTGAAGGTGGGCCTCTTGGACCCAACCTCAATTTACTTAAAAAAAAAAAAATCATCACAATGTGTGTGATGTTTTACATCATCAAAAAAATTCAAAATTAATGAAAATAAAATATTTAAAGTAGCAATATGCTACTGGTTTTTGTAGGAGGCTGTCTTTGGATCTGCTATTTTATGCTTAATTCACAAGGTATTATGTCCATTTTAAATCTTCTTAGGAGAATTAATTTTAACTCAAATTTATCTATTTGTATATAGCTTCCACCTTCAAAAATTTATATAGAATATGACCCAATCTGGAAAATCTCATATATTGAAATGGTATTAATCAAAGATTCAAAGAGAATTAGATTATTAATAATGAAATATTTTCATTTACTTTAATTTTCTCAGTTGAAAGGAACTAAAATGTGCTCTAAGTGTTAGTTAGGAATTTACTGCCTGCTCATAAAAGCGACATTTTTCTCATTTTGCGTAAAAAGTTAGAGTATAGAATAGCTAAATAACTAATCCCAAGGTCACAACAAAAAGGGGAATTGGGGCAACTCAAAGGAGAATCCTGAATTTCAAGGCCCTGAGAAACAGTTTCCTTTTTATAACCCCTACTTAGTGACATTTAGTGATTAAATTACCATGAAAATAAAACATCTTGTTCAAAAAGCAGTCTAGTGTGAAAAAACAGAAGACTGTGATCTATTTTATGTGCTCAGTTTCCCTAAAACAGTCTTATCACAGATGTGCCCTAGAGTATCCCCACCCTGCCTGGAGAGCCCCCTACTTTCAGAGAGTTGTGTAAAGGATGTCGACATACGAGAAGAGATGGTGGTGTTGTTGTTGTTTTTTTTGCCTCCATGGATTTTGACCCAGATAGTTGATGATCACAAACAATTGCTCAGATGTCTCAATCTGAGACATATCCATACAGATTGCAACCTCATTGAATGTTGACATTGAGAGTTTTGTTAGAAAATGCCAAGGAGCCTGACATTGCAGTCTTTGGTAACTATGTAAAGCTACTTAATCTACAAATAATGGTTAAGACTTGAGCGTCAGTCTTTACATTGGATAATGTCTTTATGTTATTGTCTTTCAAGTAACCTATGATGGAATTATCATTTTCCTCAATATCTAGATTAGAAAATTAAGGGACTAAGTGTATTGTCTAAAGTCACAGAGCTGGAGGATAGTCTGAGCAGATGTAGAAGCAGATCTTTGTACATCTAAAATTTAAATTCTTAACCACTGGGCAATACTGCCTCCAGGCTTGGCTTTTCCCAGGTCACATTGATGAACATCAGTAGGAAGCCTTTCAACAGGCTGTTTTAAAAGATCCTCTGCTTTAAAAGTAAAGTTTCAGTCCCAAATTTTGGTCTAATTATGACTGTAGACCAGTATGGCTGGTTTTATTTTTTCAGCTTCATTGACTTGACTAGCTGTATGATAAAGTACAGCTTCTCCAGTTATCAGTGTTTATGGGTATTCCATTTAGGTGAAAAATAATGCAGTCAGTTAAAGTTTACCATTTCAGTCAAAGACAGAATGTTTTTCAAGTAAGAAGTTAAAGCAATCAAACAACTGCTGTGAGAAACATTTCCTTTAAATAGAGTGCTTGTGTGCCATGGTACGAATTGAAAGGGACTTAAAATTTGTCAAACCAGTTTGTTATTTTCTTTGGCATCATTGATAGAAATATTCAATGGATTAATTCCATCATTTAGCTTCTTTAGGTAAATATGCCAAATGAAAATAATGACATTTGGGGTTCTTTGCGTTCTACAATTCTGTAGTATCAACACAACCTTGCTTAACTTTTTTTTTTTTTTTCCTTAACTGACTTCAGAGAAGTTTTTTCACCATGTCACCCTTCATTCTCTGGGTTTCTTCTACCTCATTATCTTTCTGACTTTTGAAAGTACCTGTTTCCACCAGCATGTGTTCCTCCCATGTGCACGTTTCCCTGCTCCCTTACCCCATCCTATCCCAGTTTCAATATATCTTCAGATTTAAATCCAGTGCTCCCTTCTCTAAGGAAGAGACCCTGACCCCTCTGTGTGACTAGGATGGAAGCCTCTACTGCATGGCACCGGGACACACAGTACTTTTTGTAGCCATTGTCAGCAGAGTTGAGTTATGCATTTGCTGTTGTCATTCTTCTCTAATGCCTACTTCTCAACAGCCTGTAAGCTCCATGAAGGCAGGCACCGTATCTACTTTTGCTCATCTTTTTCTCTTAGTACCTGTGACAGTCCCTAGTATGTATGTTGAATGAAGGGATAATGAACATGATGCCGACTAATCCAGAAACATAATACATCTATGAGTAAAAAGGTGAAAACATTGACTTCTAACCAACTTTATTGAGATATGATTTATATTAAATAAAATGCACCCATTTTAAGATGCTTTTGAATTAAGTCATTTTGAATATATTGTTTTTTCAGAGGTTGCCATTTTCCAGTACAAAGCTATAACACAATAGGCAAGCCTTTGGATGCCCTTGGATTTCAGACTTCAGGCAATTCCTAAAGTCCTTGCTGATTCTGAGTATGTGGTTCAGTACCTTTGTCAATATTTCCATATGCTAGAAAATCCTTTCACTGTATATAGATAATCAGACCATCATACTATGCAGTTTAAATATATTACAATTTTACTTGTCAAGTTATACCTCAGTAAAACTGAGAAAAATTCTGTATCTTGGTATTAAAAACAGAATACTTAGACTACACTTCAACTGGAATTGTGGTAGCTCTTTTGCATCAGGACCCCTGAAGCACAAAAAGAAAAAAATAAGGACTACAGTAGTAAAGCACATAAAAATAAAGGTGTTTCTCTTCTTTATACCTATTTTTGTATCTTCTTGTCCCCAAACTCCCTCCTTCCCTCCCATCTCCTTTTCTCTTCCTCATCCCTTCTTCTTTTCTTCCTTCCTGTTTGCCTTCTTTGACTATTTTTATAACAGAAATAAAGAAATAGTCCATTGATCGACTTTTTGAATTGGGAGTAAGGAATAACAAATTGTTCACTAAATTGTGTAACATAATTTAAAACATACTCAGACTCAGATACACGAATGGCAAATAAAGATTAATTGAATAAGAGAAGGAAATAAAAAGAGAACAAGAACAGACAAGCAGTGAGATCAATAATGCCCAACAGATTAAAACTCCACATGGAGAAAGAAAAGAAAAGAGGAAACACAGAAGGAGACCACACAGCCACTACCTGCAGGGGCATCTATTTTGATAAAATAGAGGCTCTCTATTTTTAGGTGAGAGGTACCCAGCTGTGAATATTTAGGACATTGATTCTCAAGTGATGCCCTTGCACTGGACATCTGAAGCAAAATATTTTTAAATGATCTAATTCACATAAAAAAAAATCAATAAAGCAGTCTCCTTTTGAAGATTGTTCTCCCATTATTTCCTAATTAAACCTTTATATCTGAATTCACTTATCTCTACTAGCATCTAGATTTAGCATGAAAATATCTTCAGTTACATTAAGAATAAAAAGCTCTGTAGTTTAGGATAAGACCTTTCAACCAAAAATTTATAAAAAACCAATCATTCAAGTAATTGGTATTAAAAGTATTTCCCCAGTATATTGTTTTCCTTTGTGAAATTTTAGTAAATGAATCCATGTACCTAGTTTGGAAAACCCAAATAGGACAAAGGACTTATAATTAAAGTAGTGGTTGGCCACCTCCATCCTTATATCTCTAGCCTTACTTAGGAAATCACTTTTAAGGGTTTCCTGTGTATTTTTTGCTGGGAATCACTCCATAGTGAGTGAAAGTTGCTCAGATGTGTCCTTCTCTTTGCGACCCCATGGACTGTAGACCCCTAGGCTACCCATGAAATTTCCAGGCAAGAGTATTGGAGTGAGTAGCCATTCCCTTCCCCAGGGGATCTTCCCGACCCAGGAATTGAAACTGGGTATATCCTGCATTGCAGGCAGATTCTTTACCATAGTAGACACTTTTTGTAGTGATTGTTTCTAAAACTTAAATAATATGGTTAATAGATATCAGTTTATCAAATTTGAGTGTAAAATATTGGACATAAAAGATGATAGGCTTATGTTACCACATTTATACTACCCTCTCCCTACTTAGTACCAAAATTTTGATGTGTTTTTTGCCCTTTTAAAGAATTTTATACTTGGAAATAGTGTATTTAAACTGCTATTTCATGTTCACCAACCACCCTTCAACACCCTACTGTTAATATATACAATGAAAATATTAGGACCCATCTTTTCTCTCCACCTATCCTATCACACTTCTCTTCCTAATTTATACTCCTATTTATAATACCATATCTCAACTTGAATCTTTATATAATTTGCATTCTGTTCTACAGTAATTTAGTCTCCTATTTTTATCTATAGAGAAGGGGCTTAGATAGCCAATGAAAGATAGTTTATAAGAAGAACGGTAGTTCACAGTGGGTAGCATGGTTCTCCAGGGTGGTGGGTAATGTAAATCCTATTTCCTCTCTCTCTCTAACATCTTTAATGAAATACTGGTTAATTATTAATATAGTTTGGAGTAGAATATGCTTTTTAAAGGTGTCTTCATCTGCTGAATCTTGTTCAAAGGTGAGGATGGATTGAAAAGATTTTCAAAGATGCAATCACACTTCAGTTAAGAGAGTCTATACATAAGTCTAGAATCATTTTCAGAATTTTTATTTTCTGTAGGACTGTAGTTGATTTACAACATTATGTTACTTTCGGGTGCACAGCAGTGATTCATTATGTGTATACATGTAACTATTATTTTTCAAATTATTTTCCCATTTAGGTTATTACAGAATATTGAGCTGTGTTCCCTGTGCTATACAGTAGGTCCTTGCCGATTATCTGTTTTAAATATAATAGTGTGTATAGGCAGAGAAGGCAATGGCAGCCCACTCCAGTACTTTTGCCTGGAGAATCCCATGGACGGAGGAGCCTGGTAGGCTATAGTCCATGGGATCACTAAGAGTTGGACACAACTGAGCGACTTCACTTTGACTTTTCACTTTCATGCATTGGAGAAGGCAATGGCACCCCGCTCCAGTACTCTTGCCTGGATGAACAGAGGAGCCTGGTGGGCTGCAGTCCATGGGGTCACTAAGAGTCAGACATGACTGAGCGACTTCACTTTCACTTTTCACTTTCATGCATTGGAGAAGGAAATGGCAACCCACTCCAGTGTTCTTGCCTGGAGAATCCCAGGGACAGAGGAGCCTGTTGGGCTGCCGTCTATGGGGTCGCACAGAGTTGGACATGACTTGACATGACTTAGCAGCAGTAGTGTGTATATGTCAGTCCCAGACTCCCAGTTTATCCCTTCCTTTCCCCCTTTGGCAAGATCTTCCAGGGCTGCATACAGTGGTAAATCCCTGACACTAATCATGATGAAATCACAAAGCAGTTCCCATTAGAATGTCTGGCCTGGATTAAAGAAAGAAGAAACCTGGGATATTGCTATGTTAGGGATGTTAAGAGCAAATTTTTTTTCCTTAAAAAAGATGTTTATTATTTTTTTAATCTGTCTCCAAGGTATGGAGTTTGACTGTAAAAGTGTGACAGGTATTCTTTGAAAGGTCAATTTTGAAGATGGACTAAAAGGAGAAGGAAGATTAACTAGGAAGTGAAGGAGTGATGAGGAAAGGGATCTACAGAGCTTGCTTGAGGAATTTTTTAGTGAAATGGATGGGAGAAATTAGAAGGGAAAGCAAATCTTTATCTCAAAGGCCTATCTCGAGTCCCATTTTTTCCTGAGACTCTGCCTGCACTCTCCATCCTCTGCCTAATTGAATGTCATCTTCCCTTCATGTCCACTGTCACGGTCACTTAGCTCTGCCTCTCTTAGGGAACTTGCCCACCTTTTGCTTTGTGTTAGCTTATTTACAGCTGTTTGATGTCTGCTCTATTAGGTGATGATTTTCATGTCTAACTTTACTTTCCCACCACCTAGCCCAAAGCCTTACATGGAGCAGGCATTTAATTAAAAAAAAAAAAAAGTAGTAATGTATTCATGCTTGACTAAACCAGAAAGTGAAAGTGAAGTCGCTCAGTCGTGTCCAACTCCTTGCGACCCTGTGGACTGTAGCCTACCAGGCTTCTCGGTCCATGGGATTTTCCAGGCAAGAGTACCGGAGTGGGTTGCCACGCCCTTCTCCAGGGGATCTTCCCAACCCAGGGATTGAACCCAGGTCTCCCGCATTGCGGACAGATGCTTTACCCTCTGAGCCACCAGGGAAGCCCCCTACCTAGCCCAAAGCCTTACATGGAGCAGGCATTTAATTAAAAAAAAAAAAAGTAGTAATCATGCTTGACTAAACCATAAATGTATCTAATTGTTTTCCTTGCTTCCATTCTTTTTTCCCTTTCACTTTTCCCCCTTTCCTCTTTTGCTTTATTTTCTTTCCTTTCTAACGAACAAGAAGACTGTATATGCATGAATAAGGAAAGATGTGCGTGTAGAAGAGTAGAGTTTGAAGAACCTAGAAAGAGAATGAAAATAGGAATGATAAAGAAGAAATGTGATCCAGATATAACATAAGGAAAGAAGGGAGAAAAAGGAAAGAGAGGAAGAAAGAAAAAGAGAATGTATAATTTCTCTGATTCCAGAAGGGTCAGGCTAATATATCAACATAAAATCTTAACTGAACTTGAACGGATATTGTTTCAGTGATGTTTGCCTAGATGTAAAAGTAGAGGAATGTTTAAATTCCTGCCATTCCTCTACACTAAAAATAGACGGAAAAACAAACAGGAATCAAATTACCATAAACACGATTCAGTTATCAGTGAACAAGGGATTATATCCAAAGAAGAAAAAGAAGACAGGAGGTTTGTATAGATTGTGTTTTGGAAATCAGCTGTCCATGAAATGACTGTCTGCATTCAAAGTAGCTGTCAGAACTGATGAACGTTTTTCCATAGACTATTATTACTTTTTGAGTTCTATAGGCATCCTGCAGGTTTAATTAAAGGGAATCTCAAGAACCTAAAGAAAATTATGGCATTTAATACATTTCACTTTAGTTCAGTTCATTGCTCGGTCATATCCGACTCTTTGTGATCCCATGGACTGCAGCACGCCAGGCCTTCCTGTCCATCACCCACTCCTGGAGTTTGCTCAAACTCATGTCCATCATGTCAGTGATGCTATCCAACCATCTCATCCTATGTTGTCCCCTTCTCCTCCACCTACAATCTTTCCCAGCATCAGGGTCTTTTCCCATGAGTCCATTCTTTACATCAGGTGGCCAAAGTATTGGAGTTTTAGCTTCAACATCAGTCCTGTCAATGAACACTCAGGACTGATTTCCTTTAGGATGGAATGGTTGGATCTCCTTGCTGTTCAAGGGACTCTCAAGAGTCTTCTCCAACACCACAGATCAAAAGCGTCAATTCTTTAGCACTCAGCTTTCTTCATAGTCCAACTCTCACATCCATACATGACTATTGGAAAAACCATAGCCTTGACTAGATGGACTTCTGTTGGCAAAGTAATGTCTGCTTTTGAATAAGCTGTCTAGGTTGGTCATAACTTTCCTTCCAAGGAGTAAGCGTCTTTTAATTTCATGGCTGCAGTCACCATCTGCAGTGATTCTGGAGCGCAAGAAAATAGTCTGCCACTGTTTCTACTGCTTCCCCATCTATTTCCCATGAAGTGATGGGACTGGATGCCATGATCTTAGTTTTCTGAATGCTAAGTTTTAAGCCAGCTTTTTCACTCTCCTGTTTCACTTTCATCAAGATGCTCTTTAGTTCTTCGCTGTCTGCCATAAGGGTAGTGTCATCTGCATATCTGAGGTTATTGATATTTCTCCCGGCAATCTTGATTCCAGTTTGTGCTTCTTCCAGCCCAGCGTTTCTCATGATGTACTCTGCATAGAAGTTAAATAAGCAGGATGACAATATACAGCCTTGACGTACTCCTTTTCCTATTTGGAACCAGTCTGTTGTTCCATGTCCAGTTTTAACTGTTGCTTCTTGATCTGCATACAGATTTCTCAGGAGGCAGTTCAGGTGGTCTGGTATTCCCATCTCTTGAGGAATTTTCCACAGTTTGTTGTGATCCACACAGTCAAAGGCTTTGGCATAGTCAATACAGAGAATAGAAATTTCAAGGAAGAAGATGCCAGCTATTTGCCAGCCAAGACTTAGGGTATCTTGGTGAATTAAAAAAATTTCAGGGTATGGTTATCAGTTTGAAGGCTCACAAACTTAACTTTATGCCCTAAGAGTATTGGGAGCACTTAAAGCCAGACTTACATACAGACTTATTCACTAGATTACCATCTTTTCAAAGTACACTGAGAAATTGTTAAGGTCTCAGACATTCCTGTTCTCGGATTAGTACTTTATTGCCTTATAGGCAAGCTGTGTGGGAAGATAAATTGTAACTAGTATTTTTCTTGATGTATTTAAAATTAGAGGCAGCAGAATAATATGTGTGGTTCAAGGATTTTCTAGAATCCATTGACAATTGTCTAGTGTATCTGCATCTTTCAGAGGAATCTACCTGGTACTATGATGCCACAGATCACATGGACTTGATATTTTTTTCATTTGCAATTCCTGTGGGACTTCCTATTTATACCCTATTTTGATGTGTTTCTCAATATCATTTTATACATATATTATATATATACACACACACACACATATATATATACACACACACACACTCATATTCACCAAAAGCATTTACATAAGTTATATAATGATCTCCTTTGCAGTTTGTATTAACACTACATTTCACAGGAAGGAAAACTGAGGCTCAGAAATGTTAAATAAGTTGACCAAAGATCCTAAAAATATTAGCATATGAACTCATAAAAGCAGGAAGCATAATCTCAAGAGTAGTGGTCTGTAACTGTGAGCCATTTGTAAAATATTTGTTCATAATAGTAGGATTATAGATGTATATAATAGCAAAACTGATATGCTTGAATAAAGAAATAGGCCTCATTTTACTCAGGGTTCCACAAGTTTTTCTATGAGTATTGAGTTTTCCTTTATGCATTTAAAACATGATTTGCTTTTTACAGTTTGGAATTTCCCACATTTTAGGAACCCATTTATGTTTGTTTGTTTAAAGAATTTTTACTAACTTTTTAAAAAATTTGTATTGGAGTGTACTTGTTATACATGAATGAGCCATACCTATATACTCTCCCTTTTAAACTTCCTTCAGGAAGTTTAATAGTACATTAAGTAGAGTTCCCTATACTATACAGTTTGGGACCCATTTATGTTTGTAAAGGTGAATGACTTTGACCTATCATTGTAGTTTTAAAAAAAGATAGATGATTTTCCTCTCTTGGGTGGCATATCAGTTATTGTTCTTAATTGAAAACTTCAGACTCTACTCTATGAAATTTGAGCAGAAAATAAATGTTTTACTAATGGGTATTGTAAATGCAACCTGTGCTTTCCCAAATGCTCCTAAATTCCTTTTACTGTGTCTGTGTGTTTCATACCCAGTTCAGTTCAGTCATTCAGTCGTGTCTGACTCTTTGCGACCCCATGGACTGCAGCACGCCAGGCCTCCCTGTCCATCACCAACTCCCGGAGTCTACTCAAACTCATGTCCATTTCTTTGGTGATGTCATCCAGCCATCTCATCCTCTGTCATCCCCTTCTTTCCCACCTTCAATCTTTCCCAGCATCAGGGTCTTTTCAAATGAGTCATTTCTTCACATCAAGTGGCCAAAGTATTAGAGTTTCAGCTTCAGCATCAGTCCTTCCAATGAATATTCAGGACCGATTTCCTTTAGGATGAACTGGTTGGATATCCTTGCAGTCTAAGTCATCCCAGGTTCCCTAGTAATTGTGTTCCTAGGTTAGTGCCTGCAACTTCTTTAGGTACTTGCCCAATGGCAACTACTGCTGCTTTGCCAGCCCACAGAGCCTGAAGTGCCAGGGCATTGGTTAGTTCTGGTGGGACAGCCAATGACTGCCTGGCTTTCCTGACAGGATGCATGAAATTAGCTCCTGTGCTTTCAGGGGGGATAAGGTCCTTATAAGATGGGGCTGAGGTTGGACCTTTGCCTAAGATCTCACACATACTTTGTTCTGAAACCCTTCCTGTCCTGCTTTCTCTACTTTCTTACTGGTTTCTAGTGGAAGCACTTTCTTAAAAAGTCATTTGTACTAAGTCCTTGTCTCCGGGTCTCCTTCTGAGGAGCCCCACTGTATTAGGTTGCTATAGTGAAATACCATGACCTCAGGTGGCTTAACAGAAATTTATTCCCTTATACTTTTGGAGGCTGAAGTCTAACATCAAGGTGCCAGCCAGAGCATGCTCCCTCTGAGACTGTGGGTAGAATCTTTTCTTGCCTCTTCCCAGCTTTGGTGGTAGCCATCAGTCCTTGGCACTTCCTGGCTTATAGCTGCCTCACTCCAGTCTCTGTGTTTATTGTCACATGGCATTTTCTGTATGTCTTTCATTTTTCACTTGTTAGAAGAATACCTGTCATATTGGATTATAAGCCATGATATTATCTTAAACTGATTACATCCGCAAAGACACTGTTTCACAAATACAGTCACATTTTCACAGATGCCAGAAGTTAGGATTTCCCTACATATCTTTTTTTTTTGGAGTGGGGAGACATAATTTAACCCATGACAGGAACCTAAGACAAACAAAGTTTGGCAGCTCATGGGAAGGGCCAGAGTCTAAGCCTTGGAGACTGCAAAGCAAGGAACACCACCCAACCACAAGTTGGTGGTGAGCAAGTCTCATGTGGGCATAGTTTTCTAACAGGAAGGATTAGAAACTTGACACATGAAATCTCTTTTGTCAAAATGGAGGTGATTTTTGAATGGCATCATCTAGTCATGAAAGTGAAAGCCACTCAATCGTGTCCGATTCTTTGTGACCCCAAATACATACAAATTTATGATTACTTTGTTTGTGTAATGCTATGACTTTTCAGAGCTCTCTGATAGTGTTTAATGTCTTATATGGCTGCATTATATCAGTAATTCACATTTTTTATTGTTTAGCAGTATGGAATTCAATTGTGTGTACATTCTTTTTATCTTTCCTGATGACAGGTACTCTAATTCTTGACTGAGAGATTTACTTGGAAAATGAGAAATTCCTGGACTACACTACTTGCCTAAAGTTTCTTCTGGTTGGAGTCAGTCCTTAAGGCTCTAAGGTACTAGAACAATCTTAAAGTTATCTTTATTTTCTTAATTTAGTAAAACGATGATACGGTTTTGAAAAAAACTCCACACTCAAAAAATGTATTTTTGTGTAGATAGTGTGTATAGTGTGAATATAAATCTTAGCTCAAATTTTTCAATTCTTGATGCAGAGAAGAGTTTAAAACATGGTTGCTGTGGTTATTGAGAAGATACCTTTAAATTGTATTCTAAACAATGCAATTTGAGACCATTACTTCAGTCCTACTGAATTAGCATAAAGATCCAAAGGCATGCTAATTCATTATTAAATGAGTTGAAGTTGGAGATATACACTACAATCTAACAGAGAAGTGTAGATATACACTACAATCTAACAGATAAGGCTTAACATTAAACCATGCCATAAGGTATGGCTTAACAGCAACTGGTATGCAGAGGTTGAGGTATTCAGGTATGCAGAGGTATTCAGGTATGCAGAGGTATTCAGCTTCAAGGTTTTAGCTGCTTGTTAGCTGAATGCATGTCAGTGGCAGGATGAGGTTGAAAAACGTTTGTGACCGTAGGCTGCAACAGTTGGGGTTAAGGAAGGTGATGGCTCCTCTCTACTCTGTGATTCCAAAGTGCTGGATCAAATTCTGGGTAATGTACTCTAAGGGTATAGAAGATCAGAGATGGCAAATAGGTTTTATGTCTTCTGTCGATTCTAGTTGTTTCTGGCTGCACTGAGAAGTGGGTTGAGAAGGATTCTGAGGGCTAATACAGGCCCAATGGGAAACTGTGCTGGGTTTGTCTGGCAAGGGGGTAATACATTATCTTTATATGTGTTCAAGATTGGATGACAAAGGTGATGTAAAAGGTAATGTTGACAGAAGAGTTCAGCTGTCTCATCTCCTGCATGTTTTAATTTTTGCTCATTGGATGTTATCACCTATTAATATATTCATATGCCTCAACACCCTCTTAGAACAGGGGTAGACAAATTATGGGTAGCAGTTAAATCAGGTCTATTACGTGTTTTTACATTTTAAATGTGAAATGTTATGTTTTGAATTTGTTCCTCAACTTACATCTGGTGGAATCTCACAAAATGAGGTAAGTCTCAATTTTATTATCTCCAAAAAAGTTTATAATTATTTATTTGGTTTTGTTTTATACCACGGGTTTGGGGAAGTGAGGGAGGAGATTGCTCTTTAATGTCTCGTTTTTACAATGTTGATAATTTTTTAATATTAATCTTACTTTGTTTATCATCCTCAGAGACTATATTCTGTATCATTTATTGTGTACAGGGTGTATTCAATATTTCTCAAACTGTTATTCTTTTGAATAGAGTTCATGCTTAAAAAGGATGGTTTTAGATAGCCTGTGAATGTATATAGTTTTTAACTCAACATTATATGCCATTTATGTCCTTTAATGCTTATTTATTTTAAAATAATTGGTCTATCATAGACTGATAGTAATGTGTGGGAACATCCCACACTTCCTGTTCTGCAAGGCCTTTCAGTTCAGTTCAGTCACTCAGTCGTGTCCGACTCTTTGTGACCCCATGGACTGCAGCACGCCAGGCCTTCCTGTCCATCACCAACTCCCGGAGTTCACCCAGACTCACGTCCATCGAGTCAGGGATGCCATCCAGCCATCTCATTCTCTGTCGTCCCCTTTTCCTCCTGCCCCCAATCCCTCCCAGCATCAGAGTCTTTTCCAATGAGTCAACTCTTTGCGTGAGGTGGCCAAAGTACTGGAAATTGTTCAGTCGTGTCCCACTCTCTGTGACCCCATGGACTCTACAGTCCTTGGAATTCTCCAGGCCAGAGTACTGGAGTGGGTGGCTATTCCCTTCTGTTTCATTCTTTTTATGGCTGAGTAATACTCCATTGTATTTATGTACTGCATCTTCATTAGCGTCCATCTATTGATAGACATTTTAAAAATGGCAGTCCCTAATGAAATTTTAAAATTTGGGAGAATTTCTATTATTTCAGTTTTTTGCATAAAGTGAGAGTTTATTCAACCTGTTTTGTTGTGCAACTTCAATTTAGGTTTTTCAAGTTCTCATAAAATGAAATCACACAATAGAGGTATTAAAACTGTGTGTATATTTTACTTAAACACAGATACCAAATTAACAGGAACAAGGTACTTTTTGCTAGACATCTTCCTGTTTCCTACTCTGTAGCAACTGACTGTTTTCTTCACAAATTCTAAGGGGGCATTGTAAAAACCATAGACCTAAACCACAGTAAGGTTTAAGTTTGCTGGAAATGATGCATAAAATTCCATGGCCAGGGACTGTAGGAAAAAAAGGTGACTCTAAGAATGGAGTCTTATAAACGGCTCTTATAAATTAAATTCTTGCAAGATACCTAATTATGTATCTATAAACAAACAAACACACAAAAAGACCTGCAATGAGCTGGTAATGGGAAAAATAAAGAACTTGAACAAATGATGACATGAATCAGAAAAGCAGTATATAACAGGCCAATGTCTAAAATGATCTGCAGCTTTTGAAATGCTCTAAAAATAATTTTTAAAAAGAAAGTTTTTGCAGGGTTTTTTGGAGGCATTGGGAAGAGATGGAACTGATGGTATATTGATAACTGACGACTGTGAGAAAACCAGCTGGATGTTGGCTCTCCTTCTGCCTCCTTCACTGGAAATAATTTGCAAACTGATGTGGAAGGAAGAAACAGGAGGCCCAGAAGAGGAGTAAACAGCTATATGGGATTCTTTAGAGTTGGTTGTCCTAAAGCTTATAAAGATTTTGTCCAGGGTACTACTTGCAGTTGTAAAACTAGAACTTGCCTCAGTTATCTACAAGGCATTCTGGAGGATGGGAGGAGTGTGAGAAAACTAGAAATGACTAAATCCTCATATAATTTTTGAAAATGCAGAAAAATCAAAAGTCTGGATGAGACAACCTAATGAGGTT
This sequence comes from Bubalus kerabau, assembly GCF_029407905.1. NCBI lineage: Eukaryota > Metazoa > Chordata > Mammalia > Artiodactyla > Bovidae > Bubalus > Bubalus kerabau. Next base: position 32,826,254 of record NC_073643.1, on the reverse strand, counting down.
ACATTGCTTCCTACTCCAGACTGGGCATCCAGTTCTTTAAGTGGCAGCTTGGGAGGCTCAGAAAGCAAAAATTCACAGTAGGGGTTATGTAAAAGTCATACCAATCAGATCCCTTTTCTTCACCTGGAAAAAAGAAAAAGTTAAAATAATAAAGGTTTTGTGGTTTTGTTGTTGTTATCTTACTGTTTGAAATCTCTAACTACTTTTCTGGAAAGTGGTGAAAGGATATAGTAATATCTGTATTTACTGTATAGTACAAAGCATATTAACTTTTGAAAGACAACATCTACAACGTTGATTATTGATCAGTGATAAACTGATGTGATAGCTCATTTCACAAGCCACTTTTATGGGCTAAAGGATGTTCACATGGCTGATAAAACTTTTTTTTCTAGGTAGGTCTGTGGGGGTGTTTCTGGAAGAGATTTAGCTTTTGATTCATTAGGTGAATCTGTAGACTGAGTAAAGATTTGCCCACACTCCTAGAGATGGACATCAGCCAATCCCCTGAAGGCCCCAACAGAACAGAAAGGCAGAGAAAGGGTGATGCCCTCACCATTGAAGTTCAAGGTTATTGGGACAGCAGACTATGGTACTTGGGCCTCATGCTGGGAGTTATACCACTAGCTTTCCTAGTGCTCCAGTTTGTAGATGGCAGAGTGTGGGACTTACCAGCTTCCATAACTGTGCGAGCCTATTTCTGTAATAAGTATTGTCATGTATATGTGTACATTTGTATATATACACATACAATATGTCATAAGAGAACTATATATATGCATGTGTGTGTGTGTGTGTGTGTGTGTTCTTGGTATCTCAGGTGTGTCCAGCTCTGAAACCCCATGGATTGTAGCCCTCCAGGGTCCTCTGTCCATGAGATTCTCTGGGCAAGAATACTGGAATTGGGTTGCCATTTACTTCTCCAGGGGATCTTCCTGACCCAGGAAGAAAACCTGAGTCTCTTGTATTGCAGGTGGATTTTTTTTTTAACTGTCTGAGCCACAAGGGAAGCCCGTGTGTGTATGTGTGTGTGTGTGTGTGTGTGTGTGTGTGTGTATTTATCTCCTATCATCCTATCAGTTCTGTTTCTCTAGAGAACTTCGGCTAATATAGTGGGAAAGTGTTCTCTATAGATATCCATTTATGAGCCAATCCCTAGTCATAGAATAATTTGTAATTTTATTAACTACTTAACTGAAGGCAGTAATTGTTCTGTGCACTTGACAGAAAGTTGGGAAAGATAGTTTTTTCCCTGGACAGGAGGATTAAGGCTGAAGCATAACAGTCCTGGGCTTTTCCAATTGCTGATTACATGACTCTGGCAAATGACTTACCTTCTCTGAGCATCCATTTCATCACCTGTAAATAGGAATAATAATTGACTCATAAGATAGTTCTCTCTAGCTCAGTTGCTCAGTCACGTCCAACTCTTTGAGACTCCATGGACTGTAACCTGCCAGGCTCCTCTGTCCATAGGATTTTCCAGTCGGGAATACTGTAGTGGGTAGCCATTTCCTTCTGCAGGGGATCGTCCCAACCCAGGGATCAAACCCACGTCTCCTGCATTGGCAGGCAGATCCTTTACCACTGGGCCACCTGGGAAGCCCCATAAGATAGTGATAAATAATAAGTATAAAGTACAAGTGACAAGGCTTGGCACATATTAAATATTCAATAGGTGGGGCTAATGATTGTGTTAGAATATGGACTAGACAAGGAGCTGAAGCAGTGGGCATAAAATGTACACAAAGAAGGTGAAGTTCCAGAACTGTGTTTAAAACAAATCGATTATATAAATATAGGATGAGAAATCCCATGTGAAGAAGCCTTAAGAGCTTCAACTCTTTATAAATTCAGCATCAGCCTACCATTTAACAGTGTGAGCAAGCTGACCTAGACTTTATTTTTTCTTGGGCAAGAGGAATAGTATCCCACTTGTGTTGCATTAGAGAGAATGTTGTAAGAGAATTGTTCAGTACTAGGTATAATACTTTGAGAATGACATCAGTAAATTGGTTTGTGGCCAGAAGAGATCATTAAGTGATTCAACTTTGTGATTCAATAAGTAATCAAAAAAACAGATACACGAGCTGAAAAAATGGCAAAACTGGTTTGGACCAGTGGATCATTTACCTAAAATGGAATAGCGTATAACCATACAAAGCAATGAGGGCTCTCCGTGCACTCATGTTGAAAGATGTCTGATATACATTAAGTGAAAAAAAGGTACAGGAATAGTGTAGTGTATTTGGTATATTTTATTTTATTTTTTTAATTTTATTTTATTTTTAAACTTTACATAATTGTATTAGTTTTGCCAAATATCAAAATGAATCCCCCACAGGTATACATGTGTGGAGGGTTCAGGATGGGGAACACATGTATACCTGTGGTATATTTTATTTTAAAAGAAAGGACTAGGCATCTGTATTTGCTTGAGATTCATAGAATTAAAACCTGGAAAGAACATAACTTATCTATTGGGGGTGAGAACTGTGTTATGGGAAGGAAAGAATGAGGACTGAAGGGAGACTTTATACTTTGTAACTGACTTCATTTAGTTCCCCCAGAAGCTGATGTTGAGTTTCATCCAAGTAGCTTTTTAGCATGTGATCCCAGGAAGTCATAACTGATGAATGATTGAACAGGTTACCACTGTGAGCAAATGCAAACTCCGCCCCACTGGCAGCCTCGAAGACGGTATGAACTGCACATTAGAGCGACCCAGCAGTGGGTGGAAACCTCACCAGCGGATGGTGACTTGGAGCTGGGGAGCCCTTGGGCAGAGCTGCAGCTGCTTTTAGTCACAGCCATGGAGTAATAAATCCAGTACTAAGGGCATCTATTTCAATACCTCCTGATCTTTTTTTTTTGATTTTTCAACCAAGTGAAGATACTCTGTTCTGAAAAAAATAATAATAATTTGAAAATAAAAATTTTAATGAAAAAATAACCACATGTCATAAAATATTAATGATTCTGACATGCAGAAAAGGATTAGGCTTATTTTTGGTCAGTTCCAAAACAACTAAGAACAATATTTCTTATTATAGTGTGCTATGCTATGCTAAGTCACTTCAGTCGTTTCCGACTCTGTGCGACCCCATAGATGGCAGCCCACCAGGCTCCCCCGTCCCTGGGATTTTCCAGGCAAGAACACTGGAGTGGGCTGCCATTTCCTTCTCCAATGCATGAAAGTGAAAAGTGAAAGTGAAGTCGCTCAGTCGTGTCCGACTCTTAGCGACCCCATGGATTGCAGCCTAGCAGATAGCAGATGCATCAGTTGAAGTTGGAAGCACATTCTAATCAGTAGATCAGCTGCCTTATAAGATCTTGATAATTGCCTATCACTGGGCTCACTCGATCAGAGATTAGAGCTCACAGAAGAATTTGCTTAAAGCTAACATTTATTGGGTATTAAACCCAGTGAATCAACATGGTAGATAATCTCCAAAAGTGGCAGCAAAAGATGGAGTCCTTGGTTATGCTAAAAGCCCTTTGCATGAGTTACTCATTTGATTCTATCAGTACGGCATCCTAGTTAGTACTAGAAAACCAAGTTCCGCAGAGTGGCAAATCACAAACCAGCTGGTATTTGTTTGGTTGTCCATAGTTATCCTCTGATAGTCAGAGGTCAGCTTCTTCCAGGAGCTGCTGAGAAATGCAGAATTTCAGGCCCTGCCCCAGCTTTCCTGAATCAGATTCGGCTTGGGAGCAGGATGCCCAGGGAATGCTGCATTCATGGGAAAGTTGGAGAAGCCAGTTGTGTAGTGTTTAGATTTTGTAACTGCCTAGTACAATGTATTTTATTCTTAATGGACATATATTGGCCTATATTTAAATCTCATTTATTTTAATTCAATTGAACATTTTAATTTACAGTCTGAATACACCACAGTATCCATAATACTTGATGGTTATATGCAGCTTTAAAAATACCATCTTAAACACATTGTGCTTATGTGATTGAAGTAGATCTTTTGGAACTGAAAATTTGTATTTTCTCTAGTTTGAACCCAGTGCCAAGGACCGAAATAATTCTAGTGCCCAGGTGTCATCAGAACCAACTAGGTGACCTATTAAAATAGTACAGTTAGGTAGTTTTCTTCAGTTCATTATAAGCTTCACTCATAATTGTGCGATACTCTATTATGAGCTGAAACAATGGTACCTGAAAACATGAATAATACATAATGCTAACAATGCTTTTGGAACCATTATGGTGTAGAATATTGTATTAATCCATAATTTGAAGATGGGACTAAATGGATCTTTCATGTAAAAGAGCTGCTATGATGTGCCATTTTACACATGATGTTAATAAGAATATACTATCACCTAAAATCCATATTAAAATATTTTATATAAGACGTACTTACATTAATAGATATCTGTCATTTGTTACTAAATACAGCTGTTAAAAGAACCTCTTAAGTGCTTTCAAAATTTGTTTTTAAGACCTTGACATTGGATGGAATAAAGTATTATAAAACCCATCCTTCACTGTGAAAATGGACATAATGGATGAAATACTGTATGTTGCTTACTTCATTTTTGCCAGGTCAAATTGAAGTTCTCATCAGCTTTTGACACCCCTTACATGACCACATAATGCATGATGGAGAACCTAAATATGGACATTAAATATTTCATTTTCGCTTGACATTATTATCATATGGTTCAACTTTTGAGAATATCTTTCACATTTCTTCCTTGAACATTATTATCTTTCATTGCAAAGCTCTCCGGTAATAGGGGAGTAAAATAAGGTAGCTCACTCAATTATGAATCATTCTGGATTATAAATTCATGTATCACTCACCATGAATTCAACAAGTACACGGTGATCTGTTTGATCTGAAATTGCATCAGAGTATGAAGTAGTACTTTGGAAAGATTAAATTAATAAAATAAATTGAGCAAGTGTTCAATAGAAGTGAAATATGGCACCTCCACCTAAGGGTAAATAAATAAATCCAGTGTTTACATTGTTCGCCTTTGACTTCATTTTCTCCATCATCTTCTTGCTGACACTAACTGTTCCTCCATTTGATGGAATCAATATTTTAAATATGAATCAAAATGCAAAGTAGGGGGGGTGCTCAGGCACACATAAGTTGGCAATAATTTTTTTCTAATGGCTTCGAGTCATTTATCTTAGTCTGAAAGGTTTTTGACTAGTGGTGAGGGAATCAGAGTCATTTTCATTTTTATGAAAGTTGCTTTTCATCTTCAAAAATACCCTCTTGTGATTGCATTTAAATAAAAGGTGCTAAGAGGAAGCTGAATGGAATGGCACCACCCTTTATCATTATTATTGTTATTTTATAGAATGAATATGGAACATGATTACTATGCTGCCTTGATATTGTAATTAGTAAAATACAATTCATTTTCTAAGAGGTTTTCAGTGTTTGATCCCCTTCTCTGTTTTTGGAAGGATTCACCTGTGAGAAGCATGCTACATGTCATGGCAGCCTTACAGAGGGAATTTTAAGGAACCCTTTTAAATGACTAGTTAGTTCTTTGAGGAACAAATCAGACTTGAAATGGAGAATTAAGAAGTTTTATTTCTCAATTTTCCTGCTGATTTCCAACTATTTCCATGTATGGTAACGTGTTTCCCAAAATGTAAGCAGACGATGAGCATTGCCTTGGCATGCTCCACAAAGTCTAGAAGTCCTGGAATAATTCAGCACTCAAAACTGTCTAGAACCTGAGTTGCTATTTAGAGAAATAGGTTAAAACTTATTTGTTAACAAGAAGTAAATTACTTTCTGCCATCTGTGGAATTTAAATTCTACATAATCTTGACATATCACGTGCTGGTTTCCACCAGCGTAATTGAGTTGAAGGATGTTCTTTCTTCCACTGACCACTTTCTTTCAGAACTTGTGTATCTTTGATAGCTTCAGTTACAAAATGCACAATTTAAATTAGACATGTGGATGTAAAACTTTATTTACTAAAGGAAGAAAAGAAATAGTACCTTAGAACCACAAAATCAAAAGCATCTCCACAAACTTGGATATCTCCAAGAAAAATAAAGCATAGCGTGTCCGGTGAGCCAGATTTCACCTGTTTGTGTGATCCCTTCTTGTTACCTGCTAGCTCAGTTTTTCATCAGAGCCTTTGCCCTACCTGCTGGTCTCTTCCTCTCAGTTGATACCCGTGCCACCTCTAGATGGATTCCTATTCTGTCACTCAGCAGACAAACCCTGTTCTTTGCATGCCCCTCCTGCCCCTCCTGTGCTAACGCATTCTGCCATTGCTTTCAGGCCACGCCATGTCATCGTCGTCACGCTTTTCCTCGCACTCTCCCAGCTGATGTCCGACATCCTTCATTTCGCAGCATCTGAGCAGAACCACATGATGACAACTTTAGGATCATAATGCGAATTAGTTATGCTCTCACCATTTCCCATTCTCGTTAAATCATTGTCAGGACAATGGATTCATGGGGTACCATTTCCTGTTCTCATTACAATTTTTGTCAGAGGAATGAGGTATCAGAATTTCAATGCTTCACATAGTCTTTGAAAAATAATAGTTACCTCTGAAGCTTTGACCTTTTTTTTTTTTTTTTTTTCCTGTTCTGCATCTGGCTCAGCCCTGCCCTCTTTTCCCTGCTTATGTGTGGCCTTGGCAATTAGAGGATAAAGCTTCTTCAATAGGGCAAAATTTTAGAAATCACAATGACAGGATAACATTAAAACTTTGCCATTTTCGTTTCAGTGACAAAACAAAGTCTGACAGGACCACGCACAAGCTTTACACAAAAGTTGGAGCATGTGTCTATATATATATATGTGGTCATTTTTTAGTTAAATGGTTTATTACTATTCTTTTCCATTTTCATTTTTACTCTCCTTCAACTTAACAAATATACTCCTTAAAAGCAAGCAAGACTTATTGTTCATATTTTTAAAGGATCCAAATTTCTGTTACTTTCAGAAAAACAAAAAAAAGTTCTTACTGTTCATATATACAATTTGAATAAATTACTTTATTTCCCCTCCCTGCTGATCCTGGCTGCCTTTACCAAGGTTTGTTTTACAATTGATGGCTTTGTTCTTCCCAAGACAGTTCCACGCTCTGTTTGGGTTCAGGTAGAAGTCTTACAAACACGAAGTAATGATTTGTTAACTAAATGCTCCTGAAGCTGTCTGTCAGCTCTCCCTGAGACATAATAGCAGCTTCACCTGCCTGCAGTCACTTCAGGGTGCTCTCATTAAATGCAAACTTTGTAAAATCCCAGAGAAGGGCAGGGAACATGGAAATGCTATAGAAATAATACTCTTCTCTTTGGTAATATGCTATTACTCGTTTTGTTTTTAGTTTGGTTCAGGGTGTTCTCATATATGAGAAAAATGGAGGTCACTTAATTGTTAACACATCCTGGACCCTACGTGGAGAAAATATCTTATTTAATAAGGTTAAAGCTAGATTTCAATTCTTGTCCAATTCAAAAGAAGGAAATGAGTTCAAGTCCATCAGTATTTTTTAACTTGCTCCCTTAACTATTCTCTTTTCAGTGTCATTTTCATTGACTACTTGTTTGTCATATTTCTTTTTGGATTATATATTTAATTTCTTCACATTGTGGCTTGGCACAGTGCCTGAAATACACTAGGCACACAATAAATATTTGCTTATGGAAGGAAGGAAGGAAGGAAGGAGTGGAGGAATACAATACGATGGTTAAAAATGTGAAATGAAATGTGAAACTTGAAGGTAAAATGGTTTTCAGATAATACTTGTATTGTTTCATGGTAAATACGTATAGTTTAACTGAATAGTAACTTTCTATTCCTGTTTAACTTAGATTTTTCATGAGAAATGGCTGCTAATTTTAACAAATATCATCTCATGATCTGTGAATATTGTTGCAAATTACTTCTTTTTAATTTATTAAGGGACTGGTAGACTTTGCTGGTACTAAGTCACTTGCTCAATCACATGCATAATTTTTTGGATTTTATTGTCAACATTTTATTTAGAATTTTGTGTCTGTTTCTAAAAGTGTATTAATATTGTAGTCTTTTTTTTTTTTTTCTTTATGATGTCTTTGCCAGGTTTGGTATTCAAACAAATTTGACTCTATAAAATGACTTGAGAACTTCCATATTTTTGAAAAGGAGTCTAACAGTGTGTATCTCCATAAAAGTTGATAAAACTCAGCTTTGAGGGCATCTGGAATTGGAGGCTCTTTCCTGGCAGATTTCTAACCACCTTCACTTATCTTTGGGGGTATATGGTCTACCCATAGTATCCTTTTCTTTGGAGGATAATTTTGTTAATATGTGTTTTGCCAGATAGTCACCAATTTTCTCTAGGTTTTCTAACTAGATGCACGAAGTTTCAGGCAGAAGTACCTCCATACCTTTTTGATCTCCTGAATCTATAGGTTATATATTCCACTTTTCATTCTTACACATATTTACAGGTTTTTGTTACCTGTTAGATTTTTGTGTTTGCTTCAATCATAATTATAAGAAGGCCTTGTGATTTTACTAGCTGTTGTTATATTAAGGAAGGCAATTGTATTTGGAAAACTTTGTTGAGAGTTCTAAGTAATCAAAAGACAATAGTAAGTTATTGGTGTCTAAGCAAACAATACTGATAGCAACATAACTTATGGAATATGTTGATTGCACCAGGCACTGTTCCAAGCTCTTTATTTCATGAAGCAGTCAAACAGAAGTTGGCAAGAGGGGACACTGACATTTTAGGAATCAGTGAACTAAAATGGACTGGAATTATTCAGATGGCCATTATATCTAATACTGTGGGCAAGAATCCCTTAGAAGAAACAGAGTAGCTATCAAAGTCAACAAGAGTCTGAAATGCAGTACTTGGGTGTAATCTCAAAAATGACAGAATGTTCTCTCTTCATTTCCAAGGCAAACCATTCAATATCACTGTCATCTAAGTCTGTGCCCCAACCAGTAATGGTGAAAAAGCTGAAGTTGAATAGTTTTATGAAGACCTAAAAGACCTTCTAGAACTAACATACAAAAAAGATGTCCTTTTCATTATAGCAGACTGGAATGTAAAAGTAGGAAGTCAAGAGATATCTGGAGTAACAGGCACATTTGGCCTTGGAGTACAGAATAAAGCATGGCAAAGGATAACAGAGTTTTGCCAAGAAAATTCACTGGTTATAGCAAACACCCTCTTCCAACAACACAAGAGATGACTCTACACATGGACATCACCAGATGGTCAATACTGAAATCAGATTGATTATATTCTTTGCAAGCAAAGATGGAGAAGTTTTATACAGTCAGCAAAAACAAGACTGGGAGCTGACTGTGGCTCAGATACCAAACTTCTTATTGCAAAATTCAGACTTAAATGGAAGAAAGTAGGGAAAACCACTAGACCATTCAGGTATGACCTAAATCAAATCCCTTACACTTATACAATGGAAGTGACAAATAGATTCAAGGGATTAGATCTGATAGAGTGCCTAAAGAACTATGGGCAAAGGTTCATGACATTGTATTGGAGGCAGTGATCAAGACCATCCCCAAGAAAAAGAAATGCAAAAAGGCAAAATGCTTGTCTGAGGAGGTCTTACAAATAGCTGAGAAAAGAAGAAAAGTGAAAGGCAAAGGAGAAAAGGAAAGATACATCAGTTGAATGCAGAGTTCCAAAGAGTAGCATGGAAGATAGATAAGAGATAAGAAAGCCTTCCTCAGTGATCAATGCAAAGAAATAGAGGAAAACAAAAGAATTAGAAAGAATAGAGATCTCTTCAAGAAAATTAGTGATACCAAGGGAACATTTCATGCAGTTGGGCATGAATAAAGGACAGAAATGATATGCATCTAACAGAAGTAGAAGATATTAAGAAGAGGTGGCAAGAATACACAGAAGAGCTATGCAAAAAAGATCTTCATGACCCACATAACCATGATGATATATCACTCACCTAGAGCCAGACATCCTGGAATGCGAAGTGAAGTGGGCCTTAGAAAGCATCACTATGAACAAAGCTAGTGGAAGTGATGGAATTCCATTTGAGCTGTTTCAATTCCTAAAAGATGATGGTGTGAAAGTGCTGCACTCAATATGCCAGCAAATTTGGAAAACTCATCAATGGCCACAGGACTGGAAAGGCAAGTTTTCATTCCAGTCCCTAAGAAAGGCAATGCCAAAGAATACCCAAACTACTGCATAACTGCACTTAAATCACATGCTAGCAAAGCAATGCTCAAAATTCTCCAAGCCAGGCTTCAGCAATATGTGAACTGTGAACTTCCAGATATTCAATCTGGATTTAGACAAGGCAGAGGAACCAGATATCAAATTGCCAACATCTGTTGGATCATTGACAGAGCAAGAGAGTTCCAGAAAAACATCTACTTCTGCTTTATTGACTATGCCAAAGCCTTTGACTACGTGGATGACAACAAACTGTGGAAAATTCTTTAAAAATTTTCTTGAAAATTACCAAAAATACCAGACCACCTGACCTGCCTCCTGAGAAATCTGTATGCAGGTCAAGAAGCTACAGTTAGAACCGGACATGGAACAACAGACTGGTTCCAAATAGGAAAAGGAGTACGTCAAGGCTGTATATTGTCACCCTGCTTATTTAACTTCTATGCAGAGTACATCATGAGAAACGCTGGGCTGGAAGAAGCACAAGCTGGAATCAAGATTGCTGGGAGAAATATCAATAACCTCAGATATGCAGATGACACCACCCTTATGGCAGAAAGTGAAGAGGAACTAAAAAGCCTCTTCATGAAAGTGAAAGTGGAGAGTGAAAAAGTTGGCTTAAAGGTCAACATTCAGAAAACGAAGATCATGGCATCTGGTCCCATCACTTCATGGGAAATAGATGGGGAAACAGTGGAAACAGTGTCAGACTTTATTTTTCTGGGCTCCAAAATCACTGCAGATGGTGACTGCAGCCAAGAAATTAAAAGACACGTGCTCCTTGGAAGAAAAGTTATGACCAACCTAGACAGCATATTACAAAGCAGAGACATTACTTTGCCGACAAAGGTCCATCTAGTCAAAGCTATGGTTTTTTCAGTAGTCATGTATGGATGTGAGAGTTGGACTGTACAGAAAGCTGAGCACCGAAGGATGGATGCTTTTGAACTGTGGTGTTGGAGAAGACTCTTGATAGTCCCTTGGATTGCAAGGAGATCCAACCAGTCCATCCTAAAGGAAATCAATCCTGGGTGTTCATTGGAAGGACTGGTATTGAAGCTGAAACTCCAATACTTTGGCCACCTGCTGCGAAGAGCTGACTCATTTGAAAAGACCCTGATGCTGGGAAAGATTGAGGGCAGGAGGAGAAGGGGAGGGCAGAGGATGAGATGGTTGAATGGCATCACTGACTAGATGGACAGGATTTTGAGCAAACTCCTGGAGTTGGTGATGGACAGGGAAGCCTGGCGTACTGTGATTCATGGGGTCTGAAGTGTCGGACATGACTGCAGGACCGAACTGAATGAACAACAACCTATTAAGCCTATCCATTTTACAGAAGAATACGCTGAGGATTAGGATCTAGAATTCAGATCCAGACAGTCTGACTTCACTTTGCGCTTTTACTATCTCTTTTGCATTTAGTTCCTTAATTTCTTCCTTCATCCCATGAGTTACCTCTCTTCAAAGGCATGTGTTTTCATACAACAGCAGCCCTTTGTATACCTTCCAAAATTCTCCATACCTTAAAATGGGGATGGTGTAGTTATTCTTTAACAATTTTCACAGCGAATCCTATTCTACCCATCTACTTGAATATAGGACTTCACAAGGAAAATTCAGTGTTAAATTCAATGCTGAAGCAATTACACAAGATTTACCAATGTCTTTAAATTAAGGATTTCCATACTTGTTCTTGCTAAAATAAAACTATCATTTTCATTTTTTAGACATAAATATAACCAAGAAAGGATGACAGTAATATTTGCAAGCGTTTATATTAGAACCACATTTCTACTTTTGGAAGCCAATATACTGTAGGGGCACCCTAAATTTCCACTGACATTCAAATAAGCTGCCTGAAATTACTAATATTTTGGTAAGGGAATCTTTCTGTTGAAAGCATGTGCCCATAAGAGTTCTAAATTCCGTGTAGTGTGATAACTTGGCAGGATGGAGCTGTTGCTTGAAATATAATAACAAAGAAGAAAACCAGGAGAAAGATGCACACATTAAATTTTCCATCTAGTCTGTATATTCTCTCTCTTAAAATGGACTCAATATTTTTGTCTATTTTCCATATACAAATCTTGGGACTAACCACCTCAGTGAAGTTTAAATAACTTGAATTCTAACATTAAAATTGAATACATGTCATTTCCCCTTCAAATATATATAGCCTCTCAACTGGATCTCAAAAGCTATTTAAGTCTTTCAAAGCTTTTACATCTGACTTGAGAATTTGGCATATAATTCAAATCTCAGTACTTGAAAGTTCTAACAAGTGAAAAAGATCGGAAGTCCTTGGAAATAACTTCAAAAGTTCTTTCTCTTTTATATCCAAAGATAGGATTGACATCTGAAGAATAAAATTAGAGTTAATAGTAAACTCAGTTGTCTGGAATTTAGGTTCCATTTGGACAGAGATGTGGCCTGGAAATTCCTCAGGTGTGAGGTACCTCTCCCAAACAAAGATGAATTCTGAGTAAGTTTAGTAAGGAAGGGCACCATGATCTTTCTATAGCAAGAGCAATCTGACCAAGCAAATAACTGTATAGCAAAACCAATACAATATTGTAAAGTAATTAGCCTCCAATTAAAATAAATAAATTTATATTTAAAAAATCCTTCTGTAAGTTAAAAAAAAAAAATTTGTGACAACAGAACAGAGCTTAAGAGCATGGACTCTTTTAAGTCAGAAGAATCTGATTTTGCATCTGGATTGTGGCCACTTGATGAGTAACTTAAAATCCTTATGCCATAAAGTTTAATAGTTACTGCCCCACAGAGCTGTATGAATTAAATGACATAATCCATATAGAGAGTTTATCAAGATGCTGCCGTATATTAAAATGCAGTCATTATTATTGTTATCATTGCAAATTAAAAAAGAAGTCTTTGCATTTGGTATGTTCATCAGGGAATTTTCAGATTTGCATATGCAAATGTGAGATCATTATTGACAAATGTGTTTAAATAATTTTCTAAGTCTTGTTTTAATTGGTTTTGTGTAAGACTTCCAATTTTAAACTTGGCTTTCAAAGAGCTCCATTTTCCTTGACCACTGCTAAATTGTTGATGCTGCTGTTTTTTAAAGAGCAAATTATTTCTTGGGGTCACTGTATGAGAACTGCTGCTGCTGCTGCTAAGTCACTTCAGTAGTGTCCGATTTTGCGCAACCCCATGGACTGCAGCCTACCAGGCTCCTCCACCCATGGGATTTTCCAGGCAAGAGTACTGGAGTGGGTTGCCATTGCCTTCTCCGTATGAGAACTAGTCTCTGTATTATAATGACCATCAGATCTTAGATACTCATCTACAGAGTCTACTCCCCGCAGATTGTGATATGTGCCCTGCCTTGCCTCTTCTGCTCTCCTCCTACTGTGTGTGACAGAAAAATTAACTTAGTTTTGGAGATAATGTACAATATGAGCCCGCCCTATTGTTATCCAAATAGGATACTTTGGAAGAGGAGGATTAGAAATAGAATGGGAAATAGGAAGATTTGAAAAAATTACATCAAGCTGGAAATCTGTTTATAGTAATTTTGTCATCACCCAGATGTCTGTGATTATGTTTTCTTTTTATTTTTGCAGTATTTATTGAGCATTTATTGTGTTAATCTCAGGGCTTCTTATGGTTAACTCACTCAATGCTCTTAGTTTTATGAGATAGATATTAACTGTTATTATTCCATTTTACTGATGAAAAAAATTGAGGCATGGAGTGGTTCAGTAACCTTGCCCAAGATTGTATAACTGATAATCGTAGAGGTGGGAAGTGAACTGAGGTGGTCTGGCTCCAGAGTCTGTGTTCTTAACTACAACACTGCATATCTGGTGGGGATAGTTAACAGTTACAGTTTTGCAAATAAGTGAGTTATTAATATAAGTAGAGGAATTTACAGCTTATAATAGACAGTTATGTTCCTTCCTTTTGATTTATAAAAATGAGAAAGAAAAAAATTACTTGTCTTTTATGATATCGTTTGAAATCTGGCAAGACTTTTAATTGGTGACTCTGTCCATGAAAGTGCTCTGGAGAAAAGCGAACCTTCTGTTACTATGTAATTGCTATTTTCCCAGCAATATGAGATAAAGACAATGAGGTTGGAAAAGAAAATGCTGATTTGGGGAAATGAATCGTCTATATTTTCCTTACATTGACCTGGTCTCTAAAAAAATTCTTTATCCTAAAGTTTTTAAAATTATTACTATTAGTCTATAAATAGGAGTTGATTTTTTTTCAAAATCTGAAAGGACAGATTATTTTCCCAGATTTCAGTGATGCCATATAAATTGCCTCTTTTCCCATGCCTGAAATATTTTGAAAACTGATGACAGTAAAAAAAAAAAAAAGAATTCATTTAGATTCAATTGGGTATTAAATGATAAATTTTCTATTTGCATAACTTTGGCTTCTTTAACTTTATACTTATCATGTCAGTTTTTAATGTAATTAATCCATCTGTTTGTTCCTGTTGAGTCCTTTTTAAAGGAAGACTTTCAGAATAGGAAGTACTTAACTGAATTCAGAGTACAAAATAAAGCTCACGGGAATGAGCATTTTCAGTTTCACTTAATGTTATATATGGTAATCTATGTCTGTTCAGTCACATTATATAGACCCCAGAATAATATTCTGAGATAAAACAGCATTTTTTTTTTTTTTGCTAATCATTGTAACTGAGTACAAATTAGATTCCTTTCTTCCCTCCATATTTTATAAAAACAGAATAGTATTTGGGAAAACAAAGGATATTTTAAATAGCTCACAGAGTTCCATATCTCACAATTATATTTTGCTCCTTGGTGTATGCTTGTATTTGTGCAGAATAGTGAGAATATAGGCAGTGCTTACTGTAGAGAGGATTCAGTGCATGAGTTTCAGTTGACACAGTGTCGTGCAAAGCAAGGACTGCCTGTATTCACATACTTTTGTTGAATTTCTGTTACTCATCCTCGGTTCTGAATATAAAATTTGGTGTAGTTTTTGGTTAGGTGAGATCAGTTGATCTTTCTTTAAGTAGGTGGGAGTCAAATAGAACTATTTCTGCCTAAGCTTATATCATATTATGGAATATCTTGCTGTATTAAATTGACAATGAAACATTATATTTCTTTCCTTGAAATCTGTAATGCTCACCTCATTTTCCATTGGGGGTCAGTCTATAGCAGAATACAAGCTATGCTCAACCTGTGCTGACATTGACCCTCTGAATATTGAGCTGGAGACAAGGCAATCTACTGATGGGTTATAGTTCCCATTTTTCATTCCTGTAATTTGGTCTTTTGCATACAATTATCAGGAAGAAGTTAGGGATTACATTTGGGACGAATTCTTAAATTTAAGTCAAATAAAACACCTCAAGGTATTTGTCATAATTTTTTAAAATTCCTGAATTTTTATTATTTGCTTGCCTGTTAAATTTTTTTCACCTGGTTTTGTGCTCATGTTTAATTTTACAAATAAAAGTAAGTTTTAATAGCTACCTGACTTCCCAGATTTTAATATTTTACAGCTGCTTTTCAGCCCTCCATAGTGCATTTTACTCCGTTTCCAAGTTTTCATGGATCTTTGAGATTACAAAATGAAATATGAAATATACAAATAGTGTCTGTCTTTTATCCTAACATATTCCAGGAATGTGTTTGAAATGCTGAATATCAAACACAGTATACTAAGGATTAGTATTAATAATATTTTGAAAGAGATTAGGTGTAGGATCTCAGGAAATTAAAAATAATAAATATATTCTCCAAGACCTAGAATAATTATTCAGGTACCTGATATTATCTTTTGGTGTACCCCAAATTTATGCATTTTCATTTAAATTTCCTAATTTTTTCTGGGTAGCTCAGCTGGTAAAGAATTCGCCTGCAATGCAGAAGACCCCAGTTTGATTCCTGGGTCAGAAAGCTCCCCTGGAGAAGGGATAGACTAGACTACCCATGCCAGTATTCTTGGACCTTCCCTGGTGGCTCAGATGGTAAAAAAAAAAAAAAATCCATCTGCAATGTGGAAGACCTGGGTTTGATCCCTGGGTTGGGAAGGTACCGTGGAGGAGGGCATAGTAACCCATTCCAGTATTCTTGCCTGGACAGAGGAGCTTGGTGGGCTAAAGTCCATGGGGTTGCAAAGAGTTGGAAGTGACTAAGCACACAGTTGGAGAAGGCAATGGCACCACTCCAGTACTCTTGCCTGGAAACTCCCATGGATGGAGGAGCCTGGTGGGCTGCAGTCCATGGGGTCGCTAACAGTCGGACACGACTTCACTTTCACTTTCACTTTTCTCTTTCATGCATTGGAGAAGGAAATGGCAACCCACTCCAGTGTTCTTGCCTGGAGAATCCCAGGGACAGAGGAGCCTGATGGGCTGCCGTCTATGGGGTCGCACAGAGTCGGACACAACTGAAGCGACTTAGCAGCAGCAAGCACACAGTACTTTTTAACTGCATTATGTATTGAGGACTTTTTATTAATACAACTTGTATAAAGTTTAAATTTAAAAAAAATTAAAATTCTTTTCCCATTTAAGTAATTATAGACGATTGAGCAGAGTTCCCTGTGCTGTGCAGTAGGTTCTGTTTGCTTATCTATCTTAGATACAGCAGTGTGTGCCTGTCAGTCTCAGACTCTCAATCTGTCCCTCCCTCCACCCTTCCTAACAGGTAACCATACATTTATTCTGTAAATCTGTGAATCTGTTTGGGTTTGTAAATAAATTCTGCACTTGCTGCAGTATTTTATAATCTGCCCTTGATAATTCCAGTATCAGAACCTTTGCGGTTCATTGAATGGGTATGGGGTTTCCATGTAGTGTGATGAAAATGTTTCAGAACTAGGTAGTGGTGAGAGTTGCATGCATGCATATTGCATGTTAGTCGCTCAGTCATGTCCGACTCTTTGCAACCCCATGGACTGTAGCCTGCCAGGCTTCTCTGTTCATGGGATTCTCCAGGCAAGAATACTGGAGTGGATTGTCATTCCCTTCTCCAGGGGATCTTCCTGACCCAGGGATTGAACCTCAGTCTCCTGCATAGCAGGTAGAATCTTTACCTTGAGGACCAGGAAGCTACTGCCACTAATTGTATACTTGTAAATAGTTATAATGATAAATTTGTATGTTCTATGTATTTCATAGTAATAATGACTAATAATACTGAACAGTTCAAGGCCTGAGGATTTTGAGGGCGAGAAAACTTTTGAATCACCCAGATGTTCTTACCTTTTCTCAAATATCCCTGCAACAGCAGCTCATGGTTATAATTATACTCACATAAAGATGATTTTATGTCCATGCTTTGCTCAAGAGCAGGAAGACTTCCCGTAAGGTCTCTGGGTTTGCAGGGATGTGGTGAGCCTGCCCTGGACTTGTCCTTACCTAGAGGGCAAAGCCCTATCAGGTCCGCCACCGCCACTGCCCGCCCCACCCCCTCCGTGGTATAGAGAGAAGCTGTCTTCCAAGACTTCATACTCTGGGGATAGGGATGCAGCTTTGAATTAATCCTCTGGATCCATTGAAATCTTCAAAATCACACCTCAAGTTTGTGTGGCTATACAAGTTCTCTGAGGGTCCACTGTTTATGTGGGTTTCTACTTCCACTCAGATACAGCTGTGATAATTCCTTACTACCTAGTAAGCAAGTTCAAGTGACTAAGATGATTAGTTTTTTTTTTTTTTCAGTATTTTCAGTTGTTTTCTGTGAAAGGATAAGTGTGAGTGATCGCCCCCCTACATGTAGTTTGACATCAAGGTATACAAACACTTTCTTCTGGTGATTCTCTATCAATGCAGTTTGGCTGGCTCCACATTCTCCTCTTCCTTTCCTCTTTCTGAAATTTTAAAAAATCTTTTTGGTTCAGTTTCCCAAGAAGTGGAATTGAATTGTCTCCTTGGCAGCTTTTCCTTTCAGAAGAGAGTCGAGAAAGACGGGTGTCATGATTGGATGTGTCCAGTGGATACTCTAGAGCACTTTCCTAGACTTTCTTTTTTCTACTCTCTGGACGTAGATAGTGCAGGTATATTTCATGTCTGAGAATTGGGCTTAACAAGGCTTAGAGAAAGTGGGTTCATTGTCCAACTTCACAACACCTGGAAGAAACCATAAACCCCAGTGTACCTGTTTCTTGGGGCCTCTGTTCTGAGTGCTGGGCCACTGATAATTTGAAAGATATCTGGAGGAATGAGTTGAAGTTGACTTCCTGCAGGAAGAAACAAAACAGCATTTATTCAGAAAACACTGAGAAGTGCATTGTAGCTGCCCTGTGTGTGTTAGGACTGTGAAAGAGACAAGAGGGAAGAAAGCTGAGAGTGTGAAGAGTTACTGAAGTTGAGAATTTGTGTTGTCAACTTCTCCAGTCTCCATTATACTTTTGATTTTATTTGTATTAGACCTAAAATGAAGAAATGGGCATGTTTGTAATTTTAAGACTTTTCTTCTAGACTGTCTCTAATTCAAGTGTAATATGTATATAGTGCTTATATGTGAGCTATGTATTTATGTAAATATATATTCAGTAATTTTGCACTTCAAACAGGGTGTTTGCTATGACCAGTGTGTTCTCTTGGCAAAACTCTATTAGCCTTTGACCTGTTTCATTTTGTATTCCAAGGACAAATTTACCTGTTACTCCAGGTAGCTCTTGTCTTCCTACTTTTGCATTCCAGTCCCCTATAATGAAGATGACATCTTTTTTGGGTTTTAGTTCTAGAAAGTCTTGGAGGTCTTAATAGAACCATTCAACATCAACTTCTTCAGCATTACTGGTCAGAGCATAGACTTGGATTACTGTGATATTGAATGATTTGCCTTGAAAATAAACAGAGATCGTTTTGTCATTTTTGAGTTGCATCCAAGTACTGCATTTTGGACTCTTGTTGACTATGATGGCTACTCCATTTCTTCTAAGGGATTCTTGCCCACAGTAGTAGATATTATCATCATCTGAAATAAATTCAACCCATTTCAGTCCATTTTAGTTTGCTGATCCCTAAAATGTTGATGTTCACTCTTGCCATCTCCTGTTTGATTACTTCCAATTTGCCTTGATTCATGGATCTAACATTCCAGGTTCCTATGCAATATTGTTCTTTACAGCAAAAGACTTTATTTCCATCAGCCATCACATCCACAACTAGGTGTTGTTTTTGCTTTGGCTCTGTCTCTTCATTCATTCTGGAGTTATTCCTCCACTCTTTTCCAGTAGCGTATTGGACACATACCAACCTGGGTGGTTCATCTTTCAGTGTCCTATCTTTTTGCCTTTTCATACTGTTCATGGGGTTCTCAAGGCAAAACTATTGAAGTGGTTTCCCAACTCTTCTTCAGTGGACCATATTTTGTCAGAACTCTCCACCATGACCCGTCCATCTTGTGTGGCCCTACATGGCATGGCTCATAGTTTCATTGAGCTAGACAAAGCTGTGATCCATGTGATCAGTTTGGTTAGTTTTCTGTGATTGTGGTGTTCATTCTTTGGCTCAGATCAGGAACTCCTTATTGCCAAATTCACACTTAAATGGAAGAAAGTAGGGAAAACCACTAGACCATTTAGATATGACCTAAATCAAATCCCTTATGATTATACAGTGGAAGTGACAAATAGATTCAAGGGATTAGATCTGATAGACAGTGCCTGGACAACTATGGATGGAGGTTCATGACATTGTACAGGAGACAGTGATCAAGACCATCACTATGAACAAAGCTAGTGGAGGTGATGGAATTCCAGTTGAGCTCTTTCAAATCCTGAAAGATGATGGTGTGAAAGTGCTGCACTCAATATGCCAGCAAATCTGAAAAACTCAGAGGTGGCCACAGGACCGGAAAAGGCCAGTTTTCATTCCAATCCCAAAGAAAGGCAAAACCAGAGAATGCTCCAACTACTGCACAATTGTACTCATCTCACATGCTAGCAAAGTAATACTCAAAATTCTCCAAGCCAGGCTTCAACAGTATGTGAACCATGAAATTCCAGATGTTCAACCTGGTTTAGAAAAGGCAGAGGAACCAGAGATGAAATTGTCAATATCCTCTGGATCATCGACAGAGCAAGAGAGTTCCAGAAAAGCATCTATTTCTGCTTTCTTGACTATGCCAGAGCCTTTGACTGTGTGGATCACAACAAACTGTGGAAAATTCTGAAAGAGATGGGAATAGCAGACCACCTGACCTGCCTCCTGAGAAATCTGTATGCAGGTCAAGAAGCAATAGTTAGAACTGGACATACAGCAGCCTGGTTCCAAATAGGGAAAGGAGCATGTCAGGCTGTATATTGTCACCCTGCTTATTTAACTTATATGCAGGGTACATCATGCAAAATGCCAGGACGAATGAAGCACAAGCTGAAATCAAGATTGCTGGGAGAAATATCAATAATCTCAGATACACAGATGATACCACTAGTAAGGCAGAAAGTGAAGAAGAACTAATTGATGAAAGTGAAAGAGGAGAGTGAAAAAGTTGGCTTAAAGCTCAACATTCAGAAAACTAAGATCATAGCATCTGGTACAATCACTTCATGACAAATAGATGGGGAAACGATGGAAACAGTGACAGACTTTATTTGGGTGGGGGTGGAGCTCCAAAATCACTGCAGATGGTGACTGAAGCCATGGAATTAAAAGATGCTTGCTCCTTGGAAGGAAAGCTATGACCAACTTCAGTTCAGTTCAGTCGCTCAGTCGTGTCCGATTCTGTGACCCCATGAATTGCAGCACACCAGGCCTCCCTGTCCATCACCAAATCCCGGAGTTCACTCAGACTCACGCCCATCGAGTCAGTGATGCCATCCAGCCAGCTCATCCTCTGTCGTCCCCTTCTCCTCCTGCCCCCAATCCCTCCCAGCATCAGAGTCTTTTCCAGTGAGTCAACTCTTCACATGAGGTGGCCAAAGTACTGGAGTTTCAGCTTTAGCATCAGTCCTTCCAAAGAACACCCAGGGCTGATCTCCTTCAGAATGGACTGGTTGGATCTCCTTCCAATCCAAGGGACTCTCAAGAGTCTTCTCCAACACCACAGTTCAAAAGCATCCATTCTTCAGTGCTCAGCTTTCTTCACAGTCCAACTCTCACATCCATACATGATCACAGGAAAAACCATAGCCTTGACTAGACGGACCTTTGTTGGCAAAGTAATGTCTCTGCTTTGGAATATGCTATCTAGGTTGGTCATAACTTTCCTTCCAAGGAGTAAGCATCTTTTAATTTCATGGCTGCAGTCACCATCTGCAGTGATCTTGGAGCCCCAGAAAATAAAGTCTGACACTGTTTCCACTGTTTCCCCATCTATTTGCCATGAAGTGATGGGACCAGATGCCATGATCTTCATTTTCTGAATATTGAGCTTTAAGCCAACTTTTTCACTCTCCTCTTTCACTTTCATCAAGAGGCTTTTTAGTTCCTCTTCACTTTCTGCCATAAGGGTGGTGTCATCTGCATATCAGAAGTTATTGATATTTCTCCCGGCAATCTTGATTCCAGCTTGTGCTTCTTCCAGTCCAGCGTTTCTCATGATGTACTCTGCATAGGAGTTAAATAAGCAGGGTGACAATATACAGCCTTGACGTACTCCTTTTCCTATTTGGAACCAGTCTGTTGTTCCATGTCCAATTCTAACTGTTGCTTCCTGGCCTGCATACAGATTTCTCAAGAGGCAGGTCAAGGTGGTCTGGTATTCCCATCTCTTTCAGAATTTCCCACAGTTTATTGTGATCCACACAGTCAAAGGCTTTGGCATAGTCAATAAAGCAGAAATAGATATGTTTCTGTAACTCTCTTGCTTTTTCGATGATCCAGCGGATGTTGGCAATTTGATCTCTGGTTCCTCTGCCTTTTCTAAAACCAGCTTGAACATCTGCAAGTTCATGGTTCACATATTGCTGAAGTCTGGCTTGGAGAATTTTGAGCATTACTTTACTAGCGTGTGAGATGAGTGCAATTGTGTGGTAGTTTGAGCATTCTTTGGCATTGCCTTTCTTTGGGACTGGAATGAAAACGGACCTTTTCCAGTCCTGTGGCCACTGCTGAATTTTCCACATTTGCTGGCATATTGAGTGCAGCACTTTCACAGCATCATCTTTCAGGATTTGAAATAGCTCCACTGGAATTCCATCACCTCCACTAGCTTTGTTCATAGTGATGCTTTCTAAGGCCCACTTGACTTCACATTCCAGGATGTCTGGCTCTAGGTGAGTGATCACACCATCGTGATTATCTGGGTCATGAAGATCTTTTTTGTACAGTTCTTCTGTGTATTCTTGCCTCCTCTTCCTAATACCTTATGCTTCTGTTAGGTCCATACCATTTCTGTCCTTTATTGAGCCCATCTTTGCATGAAATGTTCCCTTGGAATCTCTAATTTTCTTGAAGAGATCCCTAGTCTTTCCCATTCTGTTGTTTTCCTCTATTTCTTTGCATTGATCACTGAGGAAGGCTTTCTTATCTCTTCTTGCTATTCTTCGGAACTCTGCATTCAGATGCTTATATCTTTCCTTTTCTCCTTTGCTTTTCACTTCTCTTCTTTTCACAGCTATTTGTAAGGCCTCCCCAGACAGCCATTTTGCTTTAGACAGCATATTAAAAAGAAGAAACATTACTTTAACAACAAAGGTCGTGTAGTCAAAGCTATGGTTTTCCAGTAGTCATGTATGAATGTGAGAGTTGGAGTACAAAGAAAGCTGAGCACTGAAGAATTGATGATTTTGAACTGTGGTGTTAGAGAAGATTCTTGAGAGTCCCTTGGACTGCAAGCAGATCCAACCAGTCCATCCTAAAGGAAATCGGTCCTGAATATTCATTGGAAGGACTGATGCTGAAGCTTGAAACTCCAGTACTTTAGCCACCTGAAGACCCTGATGCTGGGAAAGATTGAAGGTAGGAGGAGAAGGGGATGACAGAAGATGAGATGGTTGGATGGCATAACTGATGCAATGGACAGTTTGAGTAAGCTCCAGGAGTTGGTAATGGAAAGGGAGGCCTGGCATGCTGCAGACCATGGGGTCGCAAAGAGTTGGACATGACTGAGTGGCTGAACTCTACTGAATTTTGTAGTATTTCATATATGATGCATACATTTCATTTGAATCCTATATATTCTTGATAAATCTCTTCCAGTGTGTAACATGTGTGGTGAATAGACTTTAAAAAATTAAATTTCAGTGAGTAATGTGGTTCTTTTGAGATGGCATTAATGATCTTCATTTGAATGGCAACCGCATGGTTGGGAAGGCTCCACATTAGCAGTCAGTTTGTTCCAAATCATTGCTTGCTCAGATGGAGGCTGGGTAGCTGGACATTCATTCTACTTCTGTTTTTTGTTTTTGTTTTTTTTTTTTTCTTCTTTTTTATTGGAGTATAATTGCTTTACACTGTTGTTAGTTTCTGCTTCACAACAAAGTGAATTAGCTGTAGGTATACAAGTATACCCTCCAGCTATAGCTTC
Source organism: Bubalus kerabau (assembly GCF_029407905.1). Taxonomy (NCBI): domain Eukaryota; kingdom Metazoa; phylum Chordata; class Mammalia; order Artiodactyla; family Bovidae; genus Bubalus; species Bubalus kerabau. The sequence continues at coordinate 32,802,639 of NC_073643.1, read as the reverse complement.
CCTCCCACCCTACCTCTGTCCCCCGCCCCCCCCCCCCATCTAGGTCATCACAGAGCACCAAGCTGAGCTCCTTGTGCTAAATAGCAGCCTTCCTCTAGCTCTTTATACATGGTAGTGTATGTCAATGCTACTCTCTCAGAAAAGGGAGCTCTCTTGCACTATTGGTGTGAATGTGAATTGATACAGCCACTATGGAGAACAGTTTGCAGGTTCCTTAAAAAACAAAAAATAGAACCACCATATGACCCAGCAATCCAACTACTGGCATACACCCTGAGAAAACCGTAATTAAAAAAGATGCATGTACCTCAGTGTTCATAGCACACCATTTACAATAGCCAGGACATGGAAGCAACCTATATGTCCACCAACAGGTGAATGAGTAAAGAAGATATGGTACCTATATACAATGGAATATTACTCAGCCATAAAAAGGGAAAAAACTGGGTCACTTGTATTCATTTGGTTGGACCTAGAGTCTGTCGTGCAGAGTGAAGTAGGTCAGAAACAGGAAAATACCATATATGAATACATACATATGGAATCTAGAAAAATTGTACTAATGAACCTATTTGCAGGGCAGGAATAGAGACACAAACATACAGAACAGACTTGTGGAATGAAATGAGAGATTAACTGTACTTCTGAGTGAAGGACCCTTTCACTACAGGTCTGGCCCCTATTCTGTCCCATCAGCATCTTTGTTCCCTATGTCCTACAACTGAGGAAATCTTGTGTTTTCTCACTTTGAGATGAAAATGTATGTTTCTAATCACTTACATCATCCCACTTCTCTTAGCTGTGCACCTGAATCTTACCCTTTGACCTAGGGATCAAGCTTTCAAAAACTCAAAATCAACAGTTTACCCCTTTACCAACAGTTATCCCCTTTTTCATTGTGATATTTCTGGATGTGTCATCCCTTCCATAAAACAACAAAATACAGATTGTTTAAAAAACAAAAGAGATAAGACTCACACAATAGAAGAAAATACTAGAGAAGATGGGGAAATAATATTTTAAAGTATTATTCAGAGCAAATAAATAACCAGGGAATAAAATTCAGAAGACAGTTTATTAATTAGCTCATTGTTCCCTGGTGGCTCAGATGGTAAAGAATCCACCTGCAATGTGGGAGACCTGAGTTTGATCCCTGGGTTGGGAAGATCGCTTGGAGAAGAGAACGGCTGAATTCTCCAGTATTCTTGCCTGGAGAATTCCATGGACAGAGAAACCTGGTGGGCTACAGACCATGGGGCTGCAAAGAGGGGCACGACTGAGCAACTTTCCGGAGAAGGCAGTGGCACCGCACTCCAGTACTCTTGCCTGGAAAATCCCATGGACAGAGGAGCCTGGAAGGCTGCAGTCCACGGGGTCGCTAAGAGTCGGACACGACTGAGCGACTTCACTTTCACTTTTCACTTTCATGCATTGGAGAAGGAAATGGCAACCCACTCCAGCGCTCTTGCCTGGAGAATCCCAGGGATGGGGGAGCCTGGCAGGCTGCTGTCTATGGGGTCACACAGAGTCGGACACGACTGAAGTGACTTAGTAGTAGTAGTATGCCAAGAAGGAGAGATGATGCTGAGGTTTTGATAGAGGGGCCAGGAAGCAACATGCTCAAAGACACGCTCTAGAAAGTCCTCCAGCGTTGGACATTGGCATTTCCTTTGACAGAGATGAAGAAAAATGGAAGCTAGGGTATTGTGGGAGATGCTCACTTAGATATGAGATAAGATACAGAACCATGTATGTAAGGCAGCCTTTCTGAATTCATAGTGATGACCTAAAATCTCCTTGAAGAGAGTGGACACATGTGATTGGGATGAAACACTTCCTGATTTAGAAATAGACTCATATGTCAGTGGATTCAGTGAGTCAGGGAAGGAGGATGAAGAAAGAAAACAGAGCAATTTTTTTCATCCAATATAAAGGGGCAAGAGAAAGAAGAAGGAAATAAGAAAAAGTGCTGGCTTTGTGAAACAAGTACAGATTCAGCTGAATGCTGTTTGGTATATAATTTGTTACAACATTTTATTTCCCCAGTTAGATCATAATTTTAAAAATACAACTGAACAGATTCTATTTTATAATAAAAGCATTAGTCCCCCTTTATTGAGCATCTGCTGTGTGAAAGGCACTTCACTAGGCACTTTACAAGTACCTAGAGTAATCTGTCCGGAGAAGGCAATGGCACCCTACTCCAGTACTCCTGCTTGGAAAATCCCATGGACGGAGGAGCCTAGTAGGCTGCAGTCCATGGGGTTGCTAAGAGTCAGACACGACTGAGTGACTTCACTTTCACCTTTCACTTTCATGCATTGGAGAAGGAGATGGCAACCCACTCCAGTGTTCTTGCCTGGAGAATCCCAGGGATGGCTGAGCCTGGCAGGCTGCCGTCTATGGGGTCGCACAGAGTCGGACACAACTGAAGCAACTTAGCAGCAGCAGCAGCAGAGTAATCTGTCACATTTTCAATGTATGTGGTGTTATCCCCATTTTGCAATCATGGAAACTGTGCTCAGTGGTCAATCCTCCTCTCCAGGCTCCTACTGCAAGTCAAAGTTGTGGCTAGGATTAGAGCTCAGGACCATCTGGCTGGGACTGTATTCACATCTCCCTGTCTTGGGGGGGGGGGGTGTTCTCTTGCAGTGCTCTGTAGAGACAGGGGAGGGACTTACCCCAGGTGGGCAGAAAGGAAGTTATCAAACATGCCCATTTCTTGCCACCGCTTCTGCTTTTAGCAACTGCAGTTTACAATTTTGGATGCACCTGGCTGGAACAGCTGTGTACTTAATAAGTTGCTTTCTCTTTGGAGTCATTCTGCAGAGAAAGGCACCAGAGATATCCTTAGGGAAGCAGTGTGTCAGCACGGCCGTTATGAATCTGATCCCCACATGCTTGCTCTATAGTCTGTGAACTAACTTTTTGGCCTACTGAATATAAAGAGGTGGCAACACTCAGGACAACAACAGCATTTTTAGAAAAGTGTTTCAGAGCAGTAGGGATTGCAGTATGGGCTATGAATAGTCATAGAGTGAGTCAAATGAGCTTGTAAAGCCGGAATATGTAGATTACAATAGTAATTCCCATTGATGGTCATCATGAGGATTAACAAAACACATCAAGCATGAGACAGTAGCTGGCACATATAAATGAGAACTATTATCATCCTTTCATTAAAAGTTTGAATGAAAAAAATTCACTTTTATTCTGGAAAAATCCAAAAGTTAAGAATTTATGATTTTCCTATTTATAATTTCAATATTTAGGATATCTGAGATTTTAATATTTACAGCATCTAAGTGTTGCAGTATATTTTGTTAAATGCCTCTTTTGGTATGGAATGACATTTCAACTATAATTTCTGCTTATCTCCTCTAGTCTGTATCTCCTTCACTGTGTACCTTTATTTTCTCCAACCTCTAAAGTTCTATTTGCCCAGGTTTCTTCTTCTGCCTCCTCTGCAAATATGTGCAAGCTCTTCCCAACAATGCTTTTTTGTCTTTGTACCTAATCCTTACTTTCTCTTCCTATTATTCTAATTACTAATTTCAGGCAGGATTACCAAACATGGAGTAGCTAGCCCTTTTACTCAACCATGTACTCATTCATTTTTTCACTCAAAAATTGGTTTCCAAATTCCTGCTGCCCTCCAGCGTGCTGCAATAAGCTTTGTGCTCTAATGGTGAGGTTGCCATACCAGAATTTCTGTTATTTATATTCCCCTTGGAGAGAAAACTGTATAATTACAAGTGGTGATACATACCAAAAAGGAAAAATTAAGGGAACTCTTTCAACATGTGTTTAGGTAATCTAAGGATGCTTTCTGGAGAAGTTTCCATGAACTCTGAATGACATTAGGGTACCTATTTTGTTGTTGTTGTTGATCACTTATTAAGTTGTGTCTGACTCTTTGTGATCCTGTGGCACACCAGCCTTCCCTGTCCACGATCTCCCAGAGTTTGCTCAAATTCATGTCCATTGAGTCAGTGATGCTATCTAACCATTCTGTCTTCTGCTACCTTCTTCTTTTTCCTTCAGTCTTTCCCAGAATCAAGGTCTTTTCCAATGTATTGGCTTTTTGCATCAGGTGGCCAAAGTATTGGAGCTTCAGCATCAATTCTTCCAATGGATACTCAGGGTTGACTTGCTTTAGGATTGACTGGATTGATCTCCTTGCTGTCCAAGTCACTCTCAAGAATCCATAGGGTTCACCAAAAGGATGAATACCATGGAAAGCATTTTACTCTTGTAGTTTTGACACTGTGCTTTCTAGACTTTCTTAGTCCTTAACTCTCCTGCAGCCCCCAAAATTCCCCCAGACACCTGTCTTTATGTAACCATAAATTACCTTAATCGAATTCTATTTCTATACCTTTTCCACGTTTCAGTAGCACATATTTTCTCTTCCCTTACTTGAGATTAATATTCTCCAACATTTTCTTCTCAACATTCTGTAAACTCTAAGTTACTTTTCTTCGTTGTTGTGTTTTTATTTAAGAAATGATTGTGTGTCCTTTTTCCACTCACCTCCTTTCTCATTATTCTTTTCTAGTTCAGTGCATTTACCTGCCAGCTGTTTGTCTTTGAATTTTTTGGCTTCCTTTGTACTTTATTCCACTCATCGACCAATATAATAATATATCCTATTGTAGTAAGTGTGTCAGATCATGTATAGCAGTTAATCCCTTATTTTCCATGAAGGTGGGACTTTTAAAGTATTCTCTGTGATTTTTCTAAATTTGCCTTTGTCAAACTAAATCATTTCAATTTGCTAAACCGGCTCATAATGATTAATACAAGTATCAAATCACCAAGTCTAATGAACATGGCTTTTTCCCACAAAATCAAGGCTTACATGGAGTTGAAGAGTGTAAAGACTGGCATTAGGCTCATTGAAGGCACAGAAAGTTTTCAAGCATCTCAAAGAAAGCATCAGTATTCATTTTTAGTGTGCTGCCTCATGAATCCTTATGTTTATAACACTTCTCTCCTGGAATAAATCTTATAGCTGATTATCACAGCTGTTGGCTTAGAGCCAAAAGCAATTCTGGGAACAGTATTCAATTGATGTGTAAACTAGTGAAATACCAGGAACTTTTGGAAGATGAAGAAAGGTGATTAGTTATTGAAGAATAAACAATAGTAAAACATCAAGCATACACTCTCAAACAGTGCAGGAAAGAATTTTCCATGAGTTCATATGAATATAGATGGGGTTATATTTTAGAATGTGGGTACCACCAGATGATTTATATTTTGTTATATTGTTGGAGAACATTTAACTAGTACCAAGTATATCATCTAGAGTTTAAAGGTAATAAACACTCCTATTATTCAAAGTAATATGTTTAGAATACCACCGTCAACATATACTTTTATTTAAAATTGAATAAGGAACTTGATACAGAAAAATAAAAACAGTAATAAATCGATGAATGTAAAACCACGGGAGCCGAAAACCTAGAACTGCAAGCATTTAGATTAGGTTAAACAGAATGTGAAGATGATGGGTTGGATCTTTAAATAGAGCAGAAGCCCCCACTGTATGTAGTTGATATGGACCATATTATCCAACTTTCTGGAATATTTTCCATTTGGATTTTAGAATATTTTATAATGATAATAAAACCCTCGATGGAGAAAATTGTTCAGTGAGGGTTCACATTCATACTGTTTGGAAACTTAGACTGAAAAAAAAAAGAAAAAACAAAAACCTATATCTGAAGGGGGAGAAGGAGGCTCTTTCCCAACCAGCTAAATCAGTCAAATTAACTCAATGGGCAGATCAACCTGTTGCCAATGAAAGATACCATACTTTTTTCTATTTTATGACTAACTGCGATACTTTATTATTATCATATGCAATTTTGAAAGTTATGTTATCAGGCATAGCTTCACATTTAGATTTTCCAGAAGTAAATTGCCATTTTTTATTCTATATTTCTTTACTGCAACACTACTTCAAAGACACACATGAAGTGGACTGGGAAAAATCTACTACTCATTTGGAATCTTTCATATGTATGCGCATAGGACTTCCTAGTGGTCCAGTAGTCAAGACTTCACCTTCTAATTCAATCCCTGGTTGGGGAGCTAAGATCCCACATGCCTCATGGACAAAAACCCAAAGCATAGAACAAAAGCAGTATAGTAACAAATTCAATAAAGACTTCAAAATTGATCTACATTAAAAAAAAAAACAACAATAAAATTTATGGGCAAAGTCTCAAGCAATGACATAGCTTATGACAATGAATGAAAACAAAAATAACAAAAGTCAACCAATCATCCCATTTTTAATTATATTATAATTTTAAAGCTTAGCTTTCAATTGGAGATATGTACTGCACTCATGTGTATGTGCACCTACGCACAAAGAAACATGTTCATTAAGTCAAAGCAGATATTTTAACTTATGTGCTTAAGGATCCCTATAGCAAAATAAGATGAAAATCTTCTTTTAAGATAAAAACATGTGTCTAAAAAACATGAACTGTCCCAATACATGACAGAAGTCAGGTTGAGGTTATTTAAACTTCATGTAAATGACCTTCAGAGGCCTATATCACGGGGAACTTTATGGACCACCATACATGATTTTGGAAAAGGTATAAGAGCAATATTTATATGATAGTATTTTCAGAACCAGCATATTAACTCCGAATGGCCAAACAAATTTATAATTAAGACAATGCAAAGTGTTTTTCTGGCTTTCTAGGGTTTGGGTATTGACTTATTAGATGAATTTATTAATTCCTAAAAGTTCTCATCATTTGTCAATTTTTCTTCATTTAGATTATATGTGTCAGGTGTGTATCAGGTGTTCTGAGGGGGAAGGGAATTCAGCCAGCATATGTCCCCACATTGACTCATACACAAAAAAGAACATTTGCAGATGTATTGATAATGGGAGGGTTCAAATCATTTGTCCTAAAGCAATATTCGTAGTCACACTTTGATCACTTTTATAGTGGTTAGACTGTTTTCCCTGCAGAAATTACCCCATAACCTCAAAAGACAAGAGAAATATTAGGTGAGAAAATTGGAAAACATCCGATTGGCATGTTTCAGCAAGTGGACCAGAATGAATTATATACAATCTGATTTCAGCTACTTAATGTAATACGTTTAATACCACAGTGTGTCAAGAGAAACCGGCAGATAAAACCCACATAAATCATAAAATTGCTTCACCACCACAATATTTATAGACCTTTAATGGTGATTTTTTTTTCAAAAATTGTAGTTGCTTACTTTATTCACAGTTATTACCCTTTGCAAGGTGTTTGATGATTTCCATACATAGTCATATTTAATTCACTGAAAACCTAGAGGCAGACATTTGTATCCCCTTTTTACAGATTAGAAACCAAATGCTCACTTAGCAGTCTCAGTATTTTTTTAGTCACAAAGGTAGGACCTCACAAAACTGAGACACAGATTAAAATCATTCAAATAACTGTGCTATCCTCCACGTTAAAAATATTCCATCTGTTGTTTTTAGCAAAGTATTTTAATGAGAATCTTAGGAGTTATAATTACAGTAGTAGAAGCAAGGATAATAATAATAAGATATAGCTGAATTTATTGATTGTTTTTCACAAACTCTTATGTAAATTGTAATTTCCAGTTTTACAGAAGTAGATCTAATCTGTCTGAGATTAGAAAGCCACTGACTAGTGGAGCTAGGATTTGAGCTCAGAACTTTCAACTCCAGATTCTGTAGTCTGAGCCAAACAGAAGTTAAATGTGACTAATACATGGGCACAGAGGAAGAGTGTGGGGGCGGAAATTTTACAAAATTTTAATTTGTGAAGAGTTTTATATCTTACCATATTAGACATTAAATTTCTCTTTAATGAGAATTTTTTTCTGTATTCTTTATCTGAATAATATAGAGAGGACTGGAAAATATAAGACTACATTATTTTGATACCCTGACAGCTTTCAAGATATTAATTTGTTGAGATAATGTAATAATATTTCCACTTTCTTAGAATATTAAGTTTTATCATAGAATTTCACATTAAAAATTAAGATTACTTTCATTGGCAACATATTCTGTAATTTCAAAAATTAAAAAAAAAATACCACACAAACTTGAAGCTATGCAGAATACTTATTAATGGTCCCTGTTCACCCATTGTCTTTAATTCAGGGAGTATAAAGAAATAAACTACAGCTTCTACATACAATCATCTCTCAGCTCCATATTTGATTCTGAGTTGATTTACCCTTTTGTGACTTCATATCAGTTCAGTTCAGTCGCTCACTCATGTCCAACTCTTTGTGACCCTATGGACTGAAGCGTGCCAGACTTCCCTGTCGATCACCAACTCCAGGAGCTTACTCAAACTCAAGTCCATTGAGTTGGTGATGCCATCCAGCCATCTCATCCTCTGTCATCCCTTTCTCCTGCTGCCTTCAATCTTTCCCAGTATCAGGGTCTTTTCAAATGAGTCAGTTCTTTACATCAGGTGGCCGAAGTATTGGAGCTTCAGCTTCAGCATCAGTCCTTCCAATGAATATTCAGGACTGATCTTTAGAATGGACTGGTTGGATCTGCTTGCAGTCCAAGGGACTCTCAAGAGTCTTCTCCAACACCACAGTTCATATTTATACAAACAATTCTGTTTACCTAATGAGTATTACTTTTAAAATTTTCTTTTCTTTTCTGATAGAAAATAGGTCCTTCTATTGGGAATATTTATTCCATTACTGAACTGCTTCCACCCTTGTCCTGTGCAAGATTATTAATCTCTTTGTGTTTAACTAGTATATACAAAACTTATACAAAGAAGCAATATTTGAAAACTTTATTCAGACAGATTTTTTTCCCTTCTACCTGTCTGCTTTTTTCCCTGAGACATGTATATATTATAGTCTTTTTTTTTTTTTAAAGAACAGTTTTGGAGAAAGAACATTATTATATTTGTAATCTCCTATTGAAAAGCAGAGACATTACTTTGCCAACAAAGGTCCGTCTAGTCAAGGCTATGGTTTTTCCTGTGGTCATGTATGGATGTGAGAGTTGGACTGTGAAGAAAGCTGAGTGCCAAAGAATTGATGCTTTTGAACTGTGGTGTTGGAGAAGACTCTTGAGAGTCCCTTGGACTGCAAGGAGATCCAACCAGTCCATTCTGAAGGAGATCAGCCCTGGGATTTCTTTGGAAGGAATGATGCTAAAGCTGAGACTCCAGTACTTTGGCCACCTCATGCGAAGAGTTGACTCATTGGGAAAGACTCTGATGCTGGGAGGGATTGGGGGCAGGAGGAGAAGGGGACAACAGAGGATGAGATGGCTGGATGGCATCACCGACTCGATGGACGTGGGTTTGGGTGAACTCTGGGAGTTGGTGATGGACAGGGAGGCCTGGCGTGCTGCGATTCATGGAGTCGCAGAGAGTCGGACACGACTGAGCAACTGAACTGAACTGAATCTCATATCATAGGAAAACAGGGGAAAATGTTATGCCCTGTCATTTCAAAGATTAAAAAGAAAAGGATTTTAGGTATTTGTTTAGTTGGAGTTCTTCTTTTGGAAGTGCCTAAAATGCTTATTTCCAAGCATAAAGGAAACTCAGCTTTACAAATAAAGTCACAAAGTGAGAAAATGAAGAAGGACATAATAAAAGCAGAGGGACTGTGTATAAAGGCTGGATTCACTTGAATCCATTAGAAGACCACTTTGTGGTTGCACTTTTTACCATCCTGTAGAGCCATCTCATTTCTAAGATACAAGGTTTAAAATTTAGTTATGCAAACTCCCCTTTGTTTGCATCAAATTTTGTAACCATTTAGTCTGACTGTGTAGGTATCTTGCCCTAGATCTGTTCCTTTGTTTTAACACCCACCACTGAGGCATGAATCTTGTAAAACTTGAGTGTCATCTTGCTGCTCTGAAGATGGTTTTACAAGATAAACAGTGACAGTCTTTATGTTGCTAGTGGATCTTAACCATGTCTTAAAATGTTTACTAAAGGGATCAAATTGCCAACATATGCTGGATCATCGAAAAAGCAAGAGAGTTCCAGAAAAACATCTATTTCTGCTTTATTCACTATGCCAAAGCCTTTTTGACTGTGTGGATCACAATAAACTGTGGAAAATTCTGAAAGAGATGGGAATACCAGACCACCTGACCTGCCTCTTGAGAAACCTATATGCAGGTCAGGAAGCAACAGTTAGAACTGGACATGGAACAACAGACTGGTTCCAAATAGGAAGAGGAGTATGTCGAGGCTGTATATTGTCACCCTGCTTATTTAACTTCTATGCAGAGTATATCATTAGAAATGCTGGGCTGGAAGAAGCACAAGCTGGAATCAAGATTGCCGGGAGAAATATCAATAACCTCAGATATGCAGATGACACCACCCTTATGGCAGAAAGTGAAGAGGAACTCAAAAGCCTCTTGATGAAAGTGAAAGAAGAGAGTGAAAAAGTTGGCTTAAAGCGCAACATTCAGAAAAGGGAGTAAGATCATGGCATCTGGTCTCATCACTTCATGGCAAATCGATGGGGATACAGTGGAAACAGTGTCAGACTTTATTTTGGGGGGCTCCCAAATCACTGCAGATGGTGATTGCAGCCAGGAAATTAAAAGACACTTACTCCTTGGAAGGAAAGTTATGATCAACCTGGACAGCATATTAAAAAGCAGAGACATTACTTTGCTAACAAAGGTCTGGATATTCAAGGCGATGGTTTTTCCAGTAGTCACATATGGATGGGAGAGTTGGACTATAAAGAAAGCTGAGCGCCGAAGAATTGATGATTTTGAACTGTGGTGTTGGAGAAGACTCTTGAGAGTCCCTTGGACCGCAAGGAGATCCAACCAGTCCATCCTAAAGGAGATCAGTCCTGAGTGTTCATTGGAAGGACTGATGTTGAAGCTGAAACTCCAATACTTTGGCCGCCTGATGTGAAGAGCTGACTCATTGGAAAAGACTCTGATGCTGGGAGGGATTGGGGGCAGGAGGAGAAGGGGACGACAGAGGATGAGATGGCTGGATGGCATCACCGACTCGATGGACGTGGGTTTGGGTGAACTCCGGGAGTTGGTGATGGACAGGGAGGCCTGGTGTGCTGTGCTTCATGGGGTCCAAAGAGTTGGACACGACTGAGTGACTGAACTGAACTGAAATAGTATTTTATACACAGGTTTTATATGGGAGAGCCTTTCATTAAAATCATGTTATTATCAGGATTTAAAATTTTTTCTGTTAACAGTATAGTTTTCATGAATTGTGTTTGTTTCTATTTGATTTGATAAACATACAAAGATCAAGAATATGCCTAAAGAATATGCCTAAAATTAAAAAAAAATTTTAATATGTTTTAAAAGGTTTGTTTACATTGTAGTCACCCTCCAAAGTAGGAAGCGATTGCTTAAGAAGTACACAGGATAATAATTAATTGTACATTTTAAAGTTTTCTTTTCATATGTTGCCTCAGCAGTATTGGAAAACTTGTATTTGAATAAACTGGAGCATAGAGGAAACTGCTACATTTTTTGTTATGTCGCCTTTTACCTGTGAATTGTGAAGTCGCTTCAGTTGTGTCCGACTCTGTGCGACCCCATAGACGGCAGCCCACAGGGCTCCTCTGTCCCTGGGGTTCTTCAGGCAAGAACACTGGAGTGGGTTGCCATTTCCTTCTCCAGTGCGTGCATGCATGCTAAGTCGCTTCAGTCATGTCCAACTCTGTGCGACCCCACACCTAACTCCCACCATAAAACTCTTTCTGTGAAAGTTGGAACACTTTTTATGGCAGGGCTTCCTTGGAGGCTCAGTGGTAAAGAATCTGCCAGTGCAGGAGAGGTGGTTATCACTGAGCATGAGATTACATCATAGTTTTTTTTTTTTTTTTTTTTTGCCTCTTCTTTAAATATTATAATTGATAGGAGTGGAGATGTGACATTATTTTCAGGGTTTTAGAAAGAAGTGCAGATGTTTGGACCTGAATCATGTAATTTAGCAAATCCCTAATGAAAGATGACATATTAGACATTATATTGACTAAATACTATTGCACACCTCCCAGCTAAACCCACCATTCCTTTGCACTCAGAAGGTGCTGACCTATATTATTTTGTACGAATTATAAAGAAAATCAGTAAGGTTTTAGGATGAAATGAGATTCTGAAACTACATGAGCATGAATTTAGCGAAATACACATGAGAAATAGAAAATGTCCTATTCTTAATCTAGGTCTAATTTTCAGAGTATAAAATGTGGTAGTATTGTTTGTCATATCATCCAGGAGTGACTATACTTACTTACAGCATAAATCTTATGCAGAATCATTCCAAAGGAGTCACGAAATTCAACCCTTTATTGAACTTTCTTTTTCTGCAGTATTTGTGATAAATGTAACTTGGACCAGCCAATCCCAGATTCGCACTTGAGAGATACCTGAAGTAAACTATCCCCTTCCTCATATCATAGTCTTTAGTGAAAGTCACTCAGTCCTGTCCAACTCTTTGTGACCCCATGGACTGTAGACCACCAGGCTTCACTGTCTATGGGATTCTCCAGGCAGGAATCCTGGAGTGGGGTGCCATTCCCTTCTCCAATGGTCTTTACAATGTCCATAAATAGCTCTTATCCTCTTTCCTCTCACTTAATTGATTTAAAGGGAAAATGTAGTTCTGCTTTTATTCCTAAAAGTGAATTTATCAACTTACCATGTATTTATTCCTTGTAGATGAGAATACTGACTTAAAATTGAAGACAAACCCTTGGCTTTAACACTGTTATAAAGGCGGGGATTAGAACAGGCGTTACCACATTGTATCGTGTCACTGGCACTAAGCCCAGTCATCAGCAGATGTGCCCGTTGAAAAGAATCAGCAACACATTTATCAGTCTTAATAATACAAAGGGGAGAAGAAAAACAGATAAAACCAGAAAGCTGAATATTTAAAAGTATAGCTATTTAAGATTTCTGGCTGGATGAAAGGGGAGAAGAGAGTTACCCTGTTTTGCCCTGTGCAGTTCAGACTCTTTTTTTGGAGTAGTAATAGTTCACCAGAGACCTTGAGATTTGAGCTCAGACAAAAGGAGAGTGACCAAAATGGTGTGCATCTTTGAAAGCAAATGATTTGAAGGACAACCGAAGATGTTGGGATGTTTAGCTTGAAGAAATGTAGCAACTTGAAAGCCGTCTTTAAATAACAACCTGCATTACGAAATTGGCATTATAGAGTTGTGTTCATGCACTTTTATTAGCTTGACTTCACGGAGGAGAAAACTGCATCCAAGAGAGGTTAAGTAACTTGTTCAAGATCACACAGCTCGTACTAGAGTACCTTTTTTCCCTTCCTTCTGGATTAGTACTTTAGAGGAATGTATCCTCCAAATTGCTAAGATGCAATGTTCACAGTCAGTGAAGACATGTAATTTACTGAGATCTGTGTCGCAATTCACTTTGCTCCATTCAACTACCTCATGGTTTTTCTCTTAAACCTTCCTTACTGAACTTCACCTTGTTTTAGTTTGTCTCTGAACTTGTCACTCACATGCAAGTTCTTCTAAACCTATGTTTTTGAAAATGCTCATGTTTTTCTTGCCTTATATAGCCAGGACTTACTTTAAAGGTGTTTCTGCATAAGAAATAGTAATTTTATGCATGTAAATAGCCTTTGCACATACAGCCTCAACAACCTATACCCTGTTTTGAGGGGATAGATTAGGACACGCAGCAGAACAGAAGAGAATTTAACAATGTAATGAAAGCAGCTTTGCTCAGTTTAAAGAGAAATTAGGAAGCCAGAAATCTCCACTCTGGGTAATTCACAGCTTCACCAAAAGGAGTTCTTGAATCATCGATAAGCTACTATTGCCCCAAGAAAAGACCACATTTAGTCATTCCAGGTAAATGCCTATTTATTATGTTGCCATGGCTGAGGAGGAAAAGAGAAAGAAAAACGGAAAGTAATAGACGTTCTGCTCCAGAGAATGTTAATTATTTATCCTGATACAAGCATAATTACTTGGCAGTTCATGGAAAACAAAATGAGGCATTAAAAAGAATGAAATAATTAAAATATATTGATAATGAGCACACTGCTATATTGACCCAACGATGGTTAAGATATCAAAGATGCATGCTTCAAAGGGGTATTATTTTGCAATTAAAAAGAACTGTAGAAGAAGAAACTGAAGACATGATAATTATACAGTGCATTTGGTATAGTTGTCAGTGGAAATGCCATTTAGGGAAAATAATACCATGTAAAAAGAAGTTAACAGAAGAAAAAAACTAAAAAGGAACTTACTGTTGATGCGAGTAGGATCAATTATACATGTCTGGAAGGCAATAGTTATTTATGGTAGATTTTTAAATACTAGGCAATAGAAATATTAGTTTCATGTTCAACATCTTATTTTCATTGGCGACAGAAGGTTTATCATTTCCCATATTTGTCATCACGACCTTCGCTTACTTGATATTATTCTATGAAAAATGTATTATCACTCATGATCACAAAGTATGTTTTTCTTAGTTCTTGAATTTGATCATACTTGAGAGTGATATTCAGTCATTAATAGTAGGTAAATCACTGCTCTTCCCAAACCAAGAGGAGGAACTATTTATATTTTTAAAGTGTATGAATGCTTGATTTGACCAACCAAGTGAGGAAAAGTAACTCAAAGTCACCCTTGACACGAGTATGTGGTCAGTTGTGTCCACGTCCTTGTCCCACAGACTGTAGCCCTCCTCTGTCCCTGAGATTTCCCAGGCAAGAGTATTGGAGTGGCTTGCCATTCCCTGCTACAGGGGATCTTCTGACCCAGGAATCAAACCCATGTCTCCTGAGGCTCTTGCATTGGGAGGCAGATTCTTCACCACTAAGCCACTTGGGATCAGAGCAGAAATTCTTTTTTTCCTCTCATCTGGGTGGGCATACTTTTTGTGGAAAGCAGTTGCTACAAATTCAAAAAGAATGATGGGTTTGGGCCAACCTATGTGTCTTCTTTTTGGCAATTCTGAGATTAAGCCCACATATTTTTATTGAGTACAAATACTGAGAATTATAAGCAGCTAGCCACATAGGCTTATAGCACTGACTGATCACTTGACATTGGTGTTATAATGATTGGAAATGTGGTTGGAGCAGTCCAGGAATTCGCTAATTAATTTGCACTGTCTGGTATCCTATGTATTACTGACTTACATCAAGACACAGTATAGAGATGAACTTTCATTGCATTTAGATGGAGGGTTCATTTTAAACGCTCTAGGTTCTCTATATTTCCACAGGTAAAGCCTCTGAAATTAGGAACAGTGAGTCAGAGTATCTCTGGTTGTCAGATGGACCTTGGGAAGACAGGCCTCTCCACCAGAACAGAGGTGGGGTTCAGGTAACGTATAGACTGGTAGGATTTGATGCTATTTCCCAAGACCTACTGTTATGAACACTTAAGTGGCATATCTTCCGAATCAAGCTAATTCAGTAAATTTGAGTGTTTCCTATGGGTCTGACCCCACTGGAGTGCTGAGAGGGTGTATGGCAGGAAAGCCAAGCACTCAGTGGGGGACCAGCACGCTCCCTCGAGTATCCGCCCCCCCCCACTTGGTACTACCAGTCAGTTCTTTGTGATGCTTTCTGTTCTCAGCACAAGTGTGGTTGCCACGTAGAAGACTTGTCCTGTGTTTGCAGATGACAAGGCTGCTCACCCCTGCTTTCCTCAGGGGCACCCGGCTCTCACAATTGTGATATTATTCATTGGATAGTTTGTCGCTTGCTCATTGACTGTTATCACTTCCTCTGCTACAATTTCCTAGGTTTCAACCCCCATTCTGAGCACCTGGGACAGAGGGAGTAATCAATAAATATCAAGGAAGGGAAGGAATGAAGGAGAAGGTGGGGGGAGGGCGAAAGGAATACAGTCAGGGGGGTTGCTAGGATTCATTTCAGTGTCTAGGCAGCAAATGATTGTATCTTGTGGTACCTTACTGGGAAGAAAAAGACTTCCCGAAATCTTTCCTTCACAAATTTCATAAATTTCTGTCCACAGTATGACTCAGTATACTCCATATCTATTTATATTCTGCTTAAAGATGCCAAAACTCCTCTTGCTAAGATAACAAATGCACTTCTTAGGAGAAATATCTCTATTATGCTTTTTACCACATCTTTTTATTTGTTAAAATAATGTACAGTCATGTAAAATATTTGGGGAATACCTAAACATGAAAAGATGAAAGTTTAAATAACCCATAAACCTACTACCCAGAAAGTTATTTTTAATACACGGCATGTTTTTTCCAGGTTTTTTTTCCCCCATGCCTGTGTCATATTCCTAGTTGAGATGGTACAGTGTATATGCAATTACTTATTTTTATATTTTCTACTTAAGGTATGACATAATTTTCCCATGTCAATAATTACTTAATCAGGCTTCTCTTATTTGATGTTAGTATTATTTCCATTTTTCTCACTATTATAAATAATGCCATAGTGAACCTATTTTTCTGTGGTAATATAAAATATGATAAAAATATTTCCAACAAATTTAGGCTCCTATTATTATGGGCACACATTAAGTAGAAGTGAAGATACATTCCTCAACTTTCAATTTTCCTGGGAAGAAATGAAATGTCAATAGAAGAACTTAATAACCAAAACTGGAAAAATTTGGCCTAATGTAACACGTGTTTTCTGAAGTGTAAAACACTTGCTTTTGATCTCTTCTAATGCTCTTAACTGTATAATTTGATTTAAACAACAGTGAAATTCAATACTTAGTTATAAGCAGTCTTGGTGTCTGATTTAAAGATTCAACTTTATTTTCATTTTGATTGTTTTTTCTGTTTTAGCTGAGGTTTCTGGTGAGGAATAGCTAGAGAAGCACAAACGGGAAATGTCACTTTTTTCCCATAATATAGAAACAATCTCCTACAGTCGTCTCCCTGAAAGAATTTTTTCAGGAGTCCTCTAGTTCATCTGTCTTCCTCCAGTAAGACATGACACTTAAACATCATATTCTCAAAAGGCAATTTTTTTTTCTCTTGCAAATCGCTGCCATTTGATTCTGTAGCCTGAATGGGTAAGCCATTCAGGCTACAGATGAAGATTATTGAGTAAGTTAGGGGTTCATAAATGGTGTGAAAACATGTTTGAAATGCACAAACCAGAAAGCTCATGTCTCAAATGGAGATTGAAGTTAGAGCAAAAATCTTCCCAGCACTGCTAACATTTTTGACCCCAGCTGGTCAAATATAACAAGAATTTGCCTGTGGAGTTCATGGAGAATAAAATGTGAATAGTTTATATTATATTAAGGTACCGTAGATGTATTTCCCTGATCCCAGCTCTCATGTGCGACACAGCTGTGTCACAGAGACAGGTACAAATAAACCTAGGTTATGCGTGTGTATGACTGACTTGTTCTATTTATTTGAGTGGTCTTTGGGGCTCCTAAACTCTTCGGAAGCTCCAGCATCCTGCTTTTACTTACAGCTAGTGTTTCCCTAGGCCATGAGGAGCTGGCTGTTGCTTGTCCTTGAAATTTGTCTAGTTTCTAAGAAAGCACAATTTTAGAGAATGCCACAGAATCAACATCTCCGTGATTATAGGGAAAACAGATTTGAAAAGCAGCCAAAGTTCACCTGGCTTTGTAAGTCTCTTAAATATTAATATTTCTTCATAAAAGCTCAGTTAAATTAAAAAAAAAAAAGTCCCATCCTTGTGCCCATCTCCGTTTCATGTGTAACAGGAGAAACAAAAGGGAGTTTTGTGGGAGATGTTTTCTTTCATTAATAATGACATTTTTCTCCCCTCGTGGTCATTCCTGAAAACTTGAACGTTAATTATTTATACCCTTAACCACAAACTTTTTGCTTTTAGTGGCAGTAATGAATTTTCAATTCGACATCACGCATAAAGCGTAGAGGCCACACACGAAAAAAGCAACCGAATCATCAGTCCTACTCAGTTTCCCAAATACCTCTGCCACCTAATTAGTTTTTCATTAATATGTGGAATCTTTTATAAAGATGAGAAACGTCTTTTCCTCTGTAGAGTTAGATGTTGATTGCCGAAGGTCATTTTCCCAACGAATCCCACACGTGAGCGGGAAACAATTTGTCTTTGTGTCAGAGGGAACCCCTGGAACAACTTGGGGTGAGGCGGAAGAATGGCCGCACGTGTTTGCCTGAAGTCTTACCTGGAGACACGGCTGGGCTTCTGTCACGCGGCTTCAGCTGTATAAATACGCTGTGCCATCTGCGCATGGCAGGGGAATTGAGCCGGTAGAAGCTCAAGGCCTGTGTCAGTGTTTTCACAGAAGGACTGTTTATGAACAGATGTTCGGCAGTGTTTTTCAGAGAAAATGGACTCTGGAGAGAGAAAATGTCTATCAATTACTGAGGTATTCTGTTTAACAGCAATTTTTAACCTTGAGAACGAGACTGTGGAAGTTGTCAGGAAAGTGTTTGCAATGATGACCACTTTCTTTGTCCCAAGTCAGACTCACCTCAGAGTCCTAGACACACTACCCAGGCTGACGGTGAGGTCTCTTAATCTGGCGAGATGGTGTTCTCATGGAAACAGGATAGACCCGATGTGAGGATGTTTTCCAGGTTGGAAAACCTTTCAGTGTATGCCCAGACTACTGTCATCTTTCATTTTTTCTTTCCTGATAGAAAAAATAAATAAATAAAGAGGATGGAATGACCATTGAGGTTTTCTTTTTCCCAAGTCTTCTCAACATCTTCCCTGCTTTTGTAAGAAGACGTTTAAATTGTTTGATATGTTAATTATGCCCTGGATAGTCAAGCTTTCAGAGATCTACAAAATAAATTTATTTTCTCTAGTGTGCTTCCTGGATTAACTCTAAGAACAATACCGTGAGAGGAGGGTTCACAGTACTTCAGACGCAGTGTGTCAGAGATGGAATTATCTCCGACAGCAACACCAAAAGCATGGAGGCTCCTCTGTGACCTGTTGACAGACACCATGTTTTGCATAATATATATATTTTCATTTTCCCTTAGCTTTCTTATTATTTATTCAATAAATCCTTTTTTCTTGCTGACAGCAGTTGTATTTATAAAGCTAAATCCAACACAGCAAAATGTTCATCACTTTATAAACTAAATGCTAATGTTTTATTTATGTGCAATGAAGAGAGAAAAAAAGAACTGAATTGATGTTTACCTAACAAGCAGCACAAAAGTGCAGTACCATAATAGTGGAGTTCATAAGCATTCTGGCTTGTAATTTTGGGTGTCAACATTTGAATTGCAGAAAGAGTTTATGCAGACATAGCACGTACACAAGTGCAGTTTAGATCCACATCTATAAAAATAACATCTGTTTAAGCATACATTACATTTAAAAATAACTGTACAGTGATCAGCTGGTTAAGTACAGTTAACCAGATGTCGTTTTAAAGGGCCAGATGGAACTATGAAACTAAGATTGAAAAATTAAAAAATACTGTGAAAGGTCAAACCAATTAAGCAACCTGTTTTGTTGGCATGTGACAGTTAAAAAGTAAGTTCAACTACTTAAGGAGGGAGCAA
Source organism: Bubalus kerabau (assembly GCF_029407905.1). NCBI lineage: Eukaryota > Metazoa > Chordata > Mammalia > Artiodactyla > Bovidae > Bubalus > Bubalus kerabau. Next base: position 32,783,096 of record NC_073643.1, on the reverse strand, counting down.
CATGAAGATGGACCAGTTAAAACAAAGTCCTGCTTCTCTGAAGACAAAGTAAAATAATCTGAATGGAAAACTGCTCACTTACTGGAATCTGAAGAAACTTAGCTCCGTGTCAGCAAGAGTGACTTTTCCGTGATATGATTCAGAAGCATCTCAGCTGTCTTTTAAGTATGTGTTTTCTAACAAAAATTTAAGTTCTGTTTCAAAGTCACAGGATCCAAATAAATTGTCCAAAGCACAAGCTGTAACCTGGGTAAGCATTTCCATGGTCAGTGAGATTCAGTAAACTTGTTGGAATATGCCTTGACTAATAAATCTGAGCCTTAAGAGTGGACAACATGATACCTTTAGAGAAAAATCAAATCAATTTTTTTTTCTTGTCCTGGATATCACACACAAGGAAAAAATGAGGCAGATATTTATGGAGTATCTGTAGTGAGGCAGGTTCTGTTACAGACAGGCTCACATCTATCAGAGGTCACACGTGGAGGCTCCTTGGGCTTATGAGGCCTGCAGATGTGTTTTGTTTGGCTTGCACAGTGCTTTAAATTTGACTTAATTACCAACAACTAAAAATTGGAAGGTTTCAATATAAAAAGTCCCGATTTCCAGCTTCCCGGAAAATCTGGCGATACCGGGTCTCTTATTTTTCCCATTGCAGAAATTGGCTGGAGCTGAATAAAACAGCTGACCCTTTTAGAGGGACAGAAAGCCTTGGGATTATTACAGGCTCCGCCAGTCCCTTGGAATCTGAGACCCCCAGTTTCCTTGCATTTTCTTATACCCAGCCCACTTGACTCATTTATTTTACCTGCCCAGTTCCTGTTTGAGTTTTCATATGTAGTAGTCATCGCCTCCTTCAGTTCCCGCAAGCTACCTTATAAAGTGAATATTGTTTTGTTCCAACTATTTTACAGGGAACTGGGGACAAGATAATCCTGGTGACACCCTGGAGTCATACAGTTGGTATAACTGACTTCAGATTTCTCTCTTGATTCTAATGTTCTTATTAAAATATCATCAGTCTTCATAATTTTTATCCTTGATTCTTCATTTGGTAGAAGGCACCATTCATTTGAAATGAAATAAATTGGCCTGTTAGGATATAGTTGAACCTACACAACAGACAATTTAGACATGGTTGCTATCTGCAGATAGTGACTGGTTGTTTAGGAATGAAAATATCAAAAGTCATGTCAAAGGGCACAGGAATGTCAGTACGATTCCATCTTCTCCCCTGTATTCAGTAGTTCTTTTGCCTTTGCCCACCTGGGGGATTGGAGATAAGAAGGAATGTGAGGATACATTTGAGCTGAGTGGGGAAAAACTATAGCCAAGAAGGGAGAATATGGTGGCCTGTGTCATACTGTATGTTTTTAATTGGTAAATTGATCAGGACTCTCCTTTTTTTCCCCTTCTTGGCAATATAAGCTTCCTCTTGAAAGGAATTTCCAATTGTACTTCCTCGTTCAGCATTGACCTTTCTTACATTTCTTCTACAGTAGATTAATAGCAAAAGAACTAATATCTGCTCAGTGCTCTTTATTTTCTATCTAATCATTTTCAAATCGCAAGCCTCATTATTTGTCTTTGGCTCTTGCTACTTCCATAAATTTTAAAAGAAAACTTCCATATATGTATTTTTTCATTAAGGAAAAGAGGGGAATCATTGCAGAGGTATGCCACTGAACCAGAAGAATGTCAAATATGTCTTTGTATAAGCATTCAATTGTACAGTTGAAAAGCAAGGTAGCTGTCAGAGCAGGTTGGAGTCACTGCGATCTTATTAAATACAGTTACCATTTTCCTGAAGGTGTGGTGTCTTACATGGGAGAGAGTGAGAATAAAGGACAGATTTTAAGGGAAAGACAAGTGATAAGGACTGTAAACTCCTCCACCCAGAAAATAAGATTTGGAAAAAAGTTTGATAGAATAAATAGTCCAGTGTCTTTTTTTTTAACCTCCAGAAAACCTAACAGGACGCACTCAAGATATTGACAGTTTGGTAAGAACCAGTGTTATTGGATGTAGTTCAAATGCAACAGACATACCCCAGAAGACATTGTGCACCCCGTATTTTAAATATCATGAGTCAGTGATATTGCATGTTGGTGGTGCGTGTCTTGGGGTCGCTGCTGGGAAAAACTGACTCAGAAAGCATCCAGGAGTAGCAGTTTCTTACCATGAAAGAAAGAAAAAGAGTGTGTTAGAGAAAAGAGAAGAAATACAAAGGGGCAGTTGGAAAGAGGAGCAGAAAATCTGCAACAAAACTTCTCCAATACCCAGGGCCTCCTCTTGTGAATCCATTCCCTCCCCCAGTTAAATTAACTGTTAAAAGAACCAAACCAAAGCTGCCGCTACTGAGCCAACAATAACTGGAGAAGTTTGAGCAGATGGCTCCACCTCTCCATCTGATGACAGCGCATGCATAACCTCCCCTCTGCTCAGTCCTGCAGCAAGAGGACAGACAAGTACAAGGCTGCTGATCCAGAGAGGAGGCAGGGAGAGCCACAGGTCAGGTTTCAAAGCTCAGGCTGCATTGAGAAGCCTATTAATGTGTCTGTTGCCCACTCAGTTTTCTGATTTGGGGGAATGCCCTAGAAGCAAACTATCTCTCATGTAAACTCATCATTTGCTGATACACTATCAACATGAATATATTACTGGTGGAGAGTTCTTCTGTTTCAGGTGGAAACATAGATCACACACACACACACACATGTTCTTTTTTTTTGGCTGTTCCGCACAACATACAAAATCTTAGTTCCCTAACCAGGGATTAAACCTGTACCCATACAGTGAATGCACGGACTCATAACCACTAGACTGCCAGGCATGTCCCACATCATACATTCTTTAAGCTGTATAAAGTGAAATCTGGCAGAGGAGGAAACATCCACATGTCTTAAACGTCATGAACCATCTGTTGTTCCAGTTATTTGTGATGTCTTTCCTATGAAAGGATGCAAAGTGAATCATATATGAAGGGGAAGTACAGTCTTCTGATTGAATATGATTGGGGCACTAGTTAAAACTACCATTGCCTTTCCCACCTCATGCAATGTAAGTGACACACACCTGCTATACTGGGGTGGGAGAGATAGCCAGTAGGATGGTGACGCTGGATTTGGCATAGCCAAAGATTTTGATTAGGGTGACCCAAAGTCATGGGTGAGTCCTTGATCTCACCTGGCATGTTGAGTACCGTTATGTTCCAGTGATTTAGCAAACGATAACATCTGGCAATCAACTTAAATTATGTCTCCTATTAGGAAGATAAAGAAGATTTTCAAACAGAAAAGAATCATAAGAGAAAGGTACGATACTGGGAACTTCCCTGGCAGTCCAGTGGTTATGACTTCACGCTTCCAGTGCGGGGAATGCAGGTTCCATTCTTGGTCGGGGAACTAAGATCTCACATGCCTTGCAGCCAAAATAAAAAGTAGGTGCTTGTATTAGAAAAAGAGGATATAGAGGGTGGTTGAGAGAAGGTTCTGAAAATAGGACATCTCAAGATGTAAGTAAATCAAGCCTGGTACAAAGTCAGCAACAACATGAGAAAGGAAATCAATGGCAACGTCCTCTTGCTTCATGTCACGGCAGGGCTCAAAAGGACTGTTGGGGGCTAGAGCTGAAGGGAGGTTGAAGGGGATGCCCTTTCTAAACTGAATGACCTTAATAGCTCCAGCCAGTGTGTCTGATATCACAAGACCCTCTGCTTCCTCATAAGATGGAATCTAGGCTATTTTATGGAATCTCCTGAATTTTAACTGTTGCAAACTAATTCTCCATCATTTTTAAATTAAGCGCTGGGCAGACAACAGGTTCATCTGCATGTTAAATGCATCTTGGAGGCTTCAAGTTTGGAACTTCTGATTACATTTAGGATATTTACCTCTAGATGTATGTATAAAAATATAAGAAAACACAGCCCTGAATTTGCCAATAAAAGGACAGAGGGTCAAGCCTCAGCTTTGGATACTAGTGGCTACATGTCCTTTGACAAGACGAGAGCTTCTGCCTCCCCATCTGTGAAAGGAGAAGTGACCAGTGTGTTACACTGTCAGGGAGACTTAAAGATTCCCCGCCCCAAGCTTGGCAATGTCAGGTATCCTTTTATTTTTAAGGTCTTATATTCTACAATTAGAACAAGACATTGAAAAATAAATAACCCTAGGAAGGATAATAAAGCAAGTTAAATACTCCCTGGAGAAGGCAATGGCACCCCACTCCAGTACTCTTGCTTGAAAAATCCCATGGACGGAGAAGCCTGGTGGGCTTCAGTCCATGGGATCGCAAAGAGTCGGAAACGACTAAGCAACTTCACTTTCACTTTTCACTCTCATGCATTGGAGAAGGAGATGGCACCCACTCCAGTGTTCTTGCCTGGAGAATCCCAGGGACAGCGGAGCCTAGTGGGCTGCCGTCTATGGGGTCGCGCAGAGTCTGACACGACTGAAGCGACTTAGCAGCAGCAGAGTTGCAAATAGCTAACAAAAATCTTAAAAGTGGTTTCAGTAAGAAAAAGAGATGGAATCACAGCTGAAGGTGAAAGACTGTGACACCAGGGGATACAAAAGGGGCCTTCAAATCAAACCAAACTTAGCTTCACAAGGGACCTTAAAGCTCTGTCCCCTTAAGTGATATACAGAATACGATTTCCCTGTAAATCTATGTTCTAGGAAAACAACCATTTGCAAGCTAAGTGAATATTGTGATTGTGGGACTTTTCAGAACCTTTGATTTTGCTTATGAAGTGAAGCATTGGTTGTTCAATTGTGTCTGACTCTTTGGGACCCCATGGACTATAGCCCACCAGGCCCTTCTGTCCATGGAATTCTCCAGGCAATATTAGAGTGGGTTGCCATTCCCTTTTCCAGGGAATCCTCCCAATCCAGGGATTGAACCTGGTTTCCCCCAAGTTGCAGGCAGATTCTTTACCATCTGAGCCACCAGGGAAACCCTAATGTGAACATAAATAAGGAGCATTCTGTGTGCAGTATTTTCAAACCTTTGACCACAAAACATTTGTTCTTTCTTTTTAAGTGACTAGCAGCTCATAGTACATATCTCCAGGAAATTTGCTCTATAGTAAGGAGCTTGTAGTGTCTTTATTCATATTTAGCCTCATTTTGAAGCTATTTTCTTTCTCTTTGGATTTCTACTGTTTTTTTTTTTTTTTCGGTATGTTGGACAAAAGAAGGCATGTGTTAAATATTTTGGTTTTGTTCTTTCCAAGTATCAATATCAGTATAAACTTCCCAAGTTCAAAATCTTCATAGTCATGTCGCTTAAGTCGAAGTAAAAAATGCCTTTATTTTTATGGTTTTCTAAGTCTATTTTACCAAGTGTACACTTACTGGATTAAAGATATTAATAATATTTGTCAAAATAATAATTTATACCTAAGCCGTGAGCTGGGGCTTTAAACACATTGCTTTTACCAGGCTTCCCACAAATTAAGACAGGATTCATGAATTTAGACTTAATATAAATTTGAATTACTTCAAAAAAAATACATCCCTATTATTTTTCACCGTTGGTTTTAATACAGAGCCAGTTCCTGGTCACAAGATAGTACAATAAATATTTTAAAATTCGGACATCTCACACTGAAGTGAATGTGGTCTTCAGATCTGATTTTAAACTTGTCACTGATGAACATCTTAATATGCTAGTAAAATTACATACTATGATCATAATTTTGTTTGGCATTCCTAAAGCTACATCTGTCTTAATTCTTTTTCCCCTTTAATTTTACTGATCTTCAATTAGTAAAAACCAAGTAAAACAATTTTGAGAAATAGGGTCAGATTGTTTTCACCTATCTTACAGCTTTTAATACAGTTTTCAGTTTCAGTGTCTCAGTGGTTTTTACTCTAATTGTTTAATTTTATTTTCTGTGTATGCACATAATTACATTATTCATTAATCCACAAGTTCATCCTTTTATGTTCCCTTATTTATTTTGCAAATGTGAGTGAGGCTTTCCAATTTTTTTAAATTGACTCTGTGAGGGATGTGTTTGAAAGGAATTTCGTTAGAGTAACTTGTTTAGCTTTCTATTTGTTTGATTTACCAGACTCCCCTCTCCAGTAAAAGAGCAGCTGAACTTATGTGGGCTTTTTATGAGGTCTAGTGTCATTGTGATCCTTTTCTTTCAATCATAATTTTTTCTGTAGACATGAAAGATTTTGGCAGAACACGCTGAACAGAGAGCTCCCTGTGAAACATGGGTAGCTTTTTCAAAACCTAAAACAGTAAGAGCGCCCTGAGAATAGAACAAAGAAATTAAAACGCAGATATGCCACAGTTGTCTCGTGCAGCAGTTAGAAATTTAATTATTTTATCTCGTAGAATAATGTGCCCTTCAGAAATCATTTTGGACTAGATGTTTCAAACCAATGATCTGTAGTTAATTATCTTTAATAACTGTTGCACATTATGGTTAGATCTATGTTTTTGCTAAACCAATTAATAATATCTTCATTAGTGTAAAGACAAGGTAGCAGGATCCGTTCATTTTTCACATTGAAAGAGTAGATATTTTAAACACTGTAATTTACTTTAGCCATACATTCCCGATGATATGACTAATTAATGAAACTTCAAAGACATAACTTTCCAAAAGCTACTTATTTTAAAGTCATTGTTGAACACTGAATAACGTTAGGTTGCGGGCGTTGCTGACACCCTAACTAGCCATGGCCTAGAATTGACTGAAGTGTTAGTTGCTCAGTTGTGTCTAACTCTTTGTGACCCCATGGACTATAGCCCACCAGGCCCTTCTGTCCATGGGATTCTCCAGGCAAGAATCCTGGAGTGATTACTATTCCCTTCTTCAGAGGATTTTCTGACCCAAGGATCAAACCCAGGTCTCCTGCATTGCAGGCAGATTCTTTACTGTCTGAACTACCAGGGTAGCCCTTAAAATGGACTAAATTCATTTAAACTACCAAACCATTTACTTTAATATTCATTGTCTTCTTCCTTTTTTCTTAAAAAAAACACACACACACACAACAAAACTCTCTTTTAAAGACCTGTTGATTACAAAAGAAAGGTATAAAGTGGATGGCCTGACTTTTTCTTTAGTGCTTGTAGCAAGCATGAGACTGAAATATTTTCTTCCTAGTTAACAATGCTGTTGGGCACTATGGGCTTTCTGCTGATGGTAGAGAGAGGGGGCTGCTGGCAGTGCTGCTGGTGAAACCCCTCTCGGGTGACCTTTCCCTCCCCTTTGAAGTCCTGTTTATATTCACAGAAGGGGCCACACTGCAGGGAAGTGTTCTCCAGCCCTAGTTCACTAAGGTCAGCCCTTTGAACTGACCTTGCAGGTGTGAAGTCTTTTCAGAGACACAGCCCATTTAGATCAGTTATTGAGACGGCTGGGGCCAAATTCTGGCTTTCACTATCTTGTCTGGCTACCTGCAGTCAGATTTGGGGGATTGGTGGCCGATACTGCAGGTAATTTGTTTGGGTTGCCTTAGGGCATTTCAGTCCCACAGCTATTTCAAAGTAGAAAACCTGATTTTGAAATACTATTTAGCACTTAAATGTTAATACACTTAAAAGGGCCTGGTAGGAAGGCATTTAGGGGGAGAATCTAAGACAGTCAAACCTTTATTTATTTATACCTCCACATTGTTTTAAAAAAATGTTCTAGATAACTTAAATACGTTCATGAGAAATAAAGAGAAAAACTGGGCAAAAGAATGAAAGAAACAACGAATGTGTGAGTGAATTCTAGGTTTTTTAGGCTGTTGGATGCACATTCAGTGACATCTGCAAAGAACAGAGATGGGCCTGAATCTAGTCTCGCCATTCCTAGTGGCCACAGCAAAAAGAGAATTGCATCCTGGAAATCTAACTCACTGGAAAACTGGGAAGTTGTATGTTTTTGTTTTTGTTTTTGTTTTTTTTTCTGTATAATCTGGCCCAGTGTGTTTGATTTCTTGTTGATGATTTGAAAAATAGAATGATTGAATTAAAAAGAACATTTCTGTCCTTCTGGGTTATATATTCTTCTTCTGTCTCTTGCTGGGGACATAAATGTTCTCTCATAATTACATATAATGAGAGACATAGAATTCTTAAAAGGTAAAAGTAGAAAATTAGTCATTCAAAATTTTGCATGTCATATGACTAAAATCTTAAGGGGCTGTAATATGGGATATGGGGGGCATGATTAAAAGAAGATAATTTAGTGGAACTAATTCAAATGCTGGAAGATAGTTGGCTTTGGTTCTGACTTTCTCCAAAAGAGCTTTGTTCTTAAAAGTGGGGCAATAACCAGGCTACTTAGCCACTAGGAAAAAAAGCACATAAAGCACAAAACTGCCCAATTCCATAAAAACTTGGTTGAAATCAGTTGTCAGGATGAATCTGCTGATTGTTGATCATGTGATGGAAGGCATTAAGGCAGGGATCTTTGCCATCTTGAAGCAAGTAAGAAGAAAGAAATAGAGTTTCACACCAAGAATGAAAGTTTTATGGCTGTCATCTCTACACATCTTGAAAACCATTCCCTGTACAGCAACTTGACGGACCGTGTAAAATCCAGATCTATTCACGTCACACACACACACACACACACACACTCCCCAATTAAGATTTAGCAGCAGCTTCTCATTGCCTGTAAGATAAAGTTCGCATACTTGGCCTTAATTTCAAGATCCTCCAGGATCTGTCACCACTTTAAGGTCACTGTTGGTACGAACACCCTTGTAGGTATTTTGCTCTGGTCTTTGAATCCTGCCTTTAATCCTGCTCTCTCTCAACTTAAACTTGACCCAAATAACTGTTACTCATCTACCTTTTTTTAAAATTGAGGTATGCAATATTGATTTATAATACTTAGTAGTGTGTATCCGTTAATGCCATAGCCCTAATTTGTCCCTCCGCATGCTTCTCTCTCATTTTGATAACTATAGGTTTATTTCCATATCTGTGAATTTGTTTCTGTTTAGCATGAGCTTTCATTTGTATTGTTTTTTAGATTCCACATATAAGTGACATCATTCCATGTTTGTCTTTATCTGACTTATGTCACTAAGCATGATAGTCTCTAGGCCCATTCATATTGCTACAAATGGCAGAATTTCATTTTTTATGGGTGAAGAATATTCCAGTATGTGTGTGTCTATGTGTGATCTCACATCTTCTTAATCCAGTTTTCTGCATCTGCTCTCAACTTAAAAGCCACTTCCTCATGGACATCTTCTCCGACTACTTGCCCCGTAGACTGTTGTTGCTGTTGCTAAGTCACTTCAGTCGTGTCTGACTCTGTGTGACCCCATAGATGGCAGCCCACCAGGCTCCGCCGTCCCTGGGATTCTCCAGGCAAGAACACTGGAGTGGGTTGCCATTTCCTTCGCCAATGCATGAAACTGAAAAGTGAAAGGGAAGTCACTCAGTCATATCTGACTCTTAGCGACCCCATGGACTGCAGCCTACCAGGCTCCTCTGTCCATGGGATTTTCCAGGAAAGAGTATTGGAGTGGGGTGCCATCGCCTTCTCCAGCCCCGTAGACTAGTTATATACAATTTTCATATGTTTTCACAGTGCTATTTACTAATTAGTTTCTCCTTTCTTTTTAAAAATACTCCTCTAACTTGTAATTATTCCTTTACCCTCTCCTGACTTAAATTCTGTGAGGATACCTATTGTGTTGTTTTCCTCATCTGCAGATCCCTAAAACAATACCTGGCAAATAATTCAGTTCAGTTCAGTTGCTTAGTCGTGTCCGACTCTTTGTGACCCCATGAACCGTAGCATACCAGACCTCCCTGTCCATCACCAACTCCTGGAATCCACCCAAACCCATGTCCATTGTGTCAGTGATGCCATCCAACTATCTCATCCTCTGTCATCCCCTTCTCCTCCTGCCCCCAATCCCTCCCATAGTCAGGGTCTTTTCAGATGAGTCAGCTCTTCGCATCAGGTGGCCAAAGTATTGGCACTTCAGCTTCAACATCAGTCCTTCCAATGAACACCCAGGACTGATCTCATTTAGGATGGACTGGTTGGATCTTCTTGCAGTCCAAGGGACTGTCAAGAGTCTTCTCCAACACCACAGTTCAAAAGCATCGACTCTTCATCATTCAGCTTTGTTTATAGTCCAACTCTCACATCCATACATGACTACTGGAAAAAACATAGCCTTGACTAGACAGACCTTTGCTGACAAAGGAATGTCTCTGCTTTTTAATATGCTGTCTAGGTTGGTCATAACTTTCCTTCCAAGGAGTAAGCATCTTTTAATTTCATGGCTGCAAGCACCATCTGCAGTGATTTTGGAGCCCAGAAAAATAAAGTCAGCCACTGTTTCCACTGTTTCCCCATCTATTTGCCTTGAAGTGATGAGACTGGATGCCATGATCTTAGTTTTCTGATGTTGAGCTTTAAGCCAACTTTTTCATTCTCCTCTTTCAGTTTCATCAGGAGGCTCTTTAGTTCTTCTTCACTTAAATAGTAGGACTCAATAAACATTCAGCAAATGAATGGATATCCTGCCCGAAGTGTCAAAAATGTAGGGATTCCATCTAGTAAGATACATTGAATTGAGGTACATCATGAAGTTTAGTTCAGTTGACTTAATTTATGGGCTTTGGATAAGATAATGTACATGTTACTGTCTTAGGAATAAAAATAAACTATGGCCTGACTTTCAGTACATTACTATAATCCCAGCTAATCAAGGAACATCATCCATCTGAACATTCCACACCAATTCTCCACAAGCTAAAAACTGCAAATGGGAAAACTTCCCTACATTACTAAATGAGAAATCATGGTTTTCCTTGGTATTCTGGTCATTCAGGAATCATTTCAGAAACAAAATGATATCCTCAATTCAGAACGTTTTGGGCTTCCCCCTTCTCTTTTCTGCAACTGCTTTGTAAAAAATTACAATAAAAAAGTCGCTCTACATTTGCAAATAGCTTTTAAAAACCAGAGTTCTCTCCTGGGAATATGATTCTAATAGGATAGAGACAAGGCTAAGTTGCTGAATGCTGCTGGTCATTATTCTTTTGTTTCAACTCAAAGAAAACATGCACAAATCTCATAACTAGGCTCCCGGGCATGTGTTTTTGCTTACTGCCTAATGTGGTTCTAATAATGCAAACATTCCAGCTAAGCACTGATGACACACCTACAGCTACAGATATCAGAAGCTTACTCAAGGGAAACGTTTTGGGAAACACAAAATAAAAATATAATAAATGTCTTATTTCAATTTTCGTGTTGCCATCAGCTTTAAACTCTTTCTGGTCTCTGTTAACAAGAAAAAAAGTAGACTCTAAAGAAATGTGAACTAAAGAGGAATTCTAGGAGTACGGGCTTTAAGAATCTTGAAATGTACTTGATTCAGTCTCAGTTCCTTCCTTTGTGAATACACATTGATGAATCGGAGAGTAAATTTTAGGAGAAATTCTTTTTAGCTGTATCATTCATTGCTGTGTCTCACACGTGTCAATGATACATTCCTTGTGTAGAAAATAGGAAAATAAACTTACTCTGCTGCTTCTTGGTCTTAATTTAATCACTTTAAGGAGACTCGGATGCCAATCCTTCTAGGAATCAATTCCAACTGAGACACCATCATATAGGAAGGAAGTATTAGATATCGATTGGTTACATTGTTTCCTTTGGCTAACTGCAGTGGCCACAGGACTGGAAAAGGTCAGTTTTCATTCCAATCCCAAAGAAAAGTAATGCCAAAGAATGCTGAAACTACTGCACAATTGCACTCATCTCACATGCTAGTAAAGTAATGCTCAAAATTCTCCAAGCCAGGCTTCAGCAATACGTGAACCGTGAACTTCCTGATGTTCAAGCTGGTTTGAGAAAAGGCAGAGGAACCAGAGATCAAATTGCCAACATCTGCTGGATCATGGAAAAAGCAAGAGAGTTCCAGAAAAACATCTATTTCTGCTTTATTGACTATGCCAAAACCTTTGACTGTGTGGATCACAATAAACTGTGGAAAATTCTGAAAGAGATGGGAATACCAGACCACCTGACCTGCCTCTTGAGAAACCTGTATGCAGGTCAGGAAGCAACAGTTAGAACTGGACATGGAACAACAGACTGGTTCCAAATAGGAAAAGGAGTATGTCGAGGCTGTATATTGTCACCCTGTTTATTTAACTTATATGCAGAGTACATCATGAGAAACGCTGGGCTGGAAGAAACACAAGCTGGAATCAAGATTGCCGGGAGAAATATCAATAACCTCAGATATGCAGATGACACCATCCTTATGGCAGAAAGTGAAGAGGAACTCAAAAGCCTCTTGATGAAGGTGAAAGAGGAGAGTGAAAAAGTTGGCTTAAAGCTCAACATTCAGAAAATGAAAATCATGGCATCTAGTCCCATCACTTCATGGGAAATAGATGGGGAAACAGTGGAAACAGTGTCAGACTTTATTTTTCAGGGCTCCAAGATCTCTGCAGATGGTGACTGCAGCCATGAAATTAAAAGACGTTTACTCCTTGGAAGGAAAGTTATGACCAACCTAGATAACATATTCAAAAGCAGAGACATTACTTTGCCAACAAAGGTCTGTCTAGTCAAGGCTATGGTTTTTCCTGTAGTCATGTATGGCTGTGAGAGTTAGACTGTGAAGAAAGCTGAGCGCCGAAGAATTGATGCTTTTGAAATGTGGTGTTGGAGAAGACTCTTGAGAGTCCCTTGGACTGCAAGGAAATCCAACCAGTCCATTCTAAAGGAGATCAGTCCTGGGTGTTCTTTGGAAGGACTGATGCTAAAGCTGAAACTCCAATACTTTCGCCACCTCATGCGAAGAGTTGACTCATTAGAAAAGACCCTGATGCTGGGAGGGATTGGAGACAGGAGGAGAAGGGGACGACAGAGCATGAGATGGCTGGGTGGCATCACCGACTCGATGGACAGGAGTTTGGGTGAACTGCGGTTGGTGATGGACAGGGAGGTCTAGCGTGCTGCAATTCATGGGGTCGCAAAGAGTCGGACACGACTGGGCAACTGAACTGAACTGAACAGCTACTATATTTTACCTCTCTCATTCTTGGTCATGTGGTTTGAATGGGATTGCTCCTGTTCTTGGAGGATGCTTACACCAATCAGCATATCTTCCTGCTAGGACAGTGTGTTTTGGTAAGAGGCTGAGTACATTAAGTACAAGACTCTATTAGGCCCAGGAGACCTGACTTTACCACTTGCAGATATTGTTGCTCCCAAGAGTAGTGCCTTGCCTAAAGATGATATCACCACGTGGAAGAGAGAAGAGCTGAGAAAATAGCAGAACAGGGCATTATGACATCTAGATCAAACCTTACCTGAAGTATCTCACTTTTGACTTTACAGTTATTTGAATCAAGAAATTCCTTCTTTAATATCATCTAAATTTCATTTACTTATTCTATGAGCCAGAGATTGCTAAATGATACAGGAAGAATTTGTTACAAAATTATTTACAGAGTACAGTCCTTAAACTGTGAAGTTTAGGACTTGTGAGAACTGTCTGCCATCTTTTCCTGGTCCTTACTTTCTGATCCCGTAGAAATACCCATCTATATCTTTGTGCATGAAAGTCCCTCTGCCCAGCAGGCTTCTTCTTATCCTTGGAGATCCAAGTTAAGTATCATTCCTGATGTGACATTTCTTCAACCTTCTCTTGCAGCTTGGCCCTTGGATTCCCAGATACTTTGTCAGTATCACCAGGATGGTACTTTTCACATGATCACCGAATTGTTTACACATCTCTTTCTCCCCCTCACCTTTTATAATGATTGTCGCTATGTGTGAGACACCTACTTTTGGCCAGGGACATGTAATATCTTCTGCAAAGCTTCTGAATAGACCTGTTTGTGCAGCAGAGAAAACCAAGAAGGATGACAAATGGCTTCTAAGTTTCTCAGAAACAGGAGATAGCAGAGTCACTTGAACTTCACGTGATTCCAGAGTTTTTTCCCCTGTGTAATGAAGGACTGCGTAATGCTCATTCTCTATTTCTCAAATTTGCTCAGTGTCTAAATTGTAAACTCCAGAAATGCAGTTACCATTTTAGGTCTGGCAATATTGTAGCCCTGTTCCTAGCACTGTACCCAGCATAAAGCATTAAATAAATATTAGGTGAATTAACCAGTAAATAATAAACATATTTAACACTTTTTCAATTCTTGCTTACACAGTGTTGAATGGTCTCTGGTCATGAGCCATAGCAAACTCAAAAGCGTTGCCAATCCATCCTGAAAAAGATAGGTGATTTTGATTCCCCAAAGGTACAGGAAGAAAAGAGGTACATAAAGTCACCGGTACTGGTACAAAAGCCATTGAAAGGCTGTGTGACTGTGGCTAGTTTGCTTAACCTCTCTGAGTCTTCCACTTCTGATCTGTATAAGAGAAAATAAGCTATTTATAGGTTGTAATAAAGCGTAATGAGAATGCAACCAAAGTATACAGCATATAATGAACACTCAGTGACACTGCAAGCCTAAGTGACTAATTTCCTACTGATGACAGGCAAAAGCCTGTTTGTAAAACAATTTGGGCTTCCCTTTAGTTCAGACAGTAAAAAATCCACCTGTGATGCAGGAGACATGGGTTCGATCCCTGGGTTGGGAAGATATCTTGGCAAAGGGAACCAAAACCTTTTTTGACAATAGGAATCAGTATATTTATCAATGATCTGAAAGGTTCCTCTCCAATCACAAAAACAGGACAGAAATTTTGAAAATCATATTTGCTTAAGTTTTGCCACGCTCAGTACCAAGAAAAAAAAAAATTAGAACTATTACTACACCCAAATCTGTAGCTTAAGAAGTGTTGAATGTTGTTTGGTATAGGGAATAAAGGTTTATATTGGTCTTATTTAAGTAATTTTCATGTACCCACCTCTTATACAAATCAGGATAGTTTAATAATGAAAATGAATAATTTAAATTTTGGATTATTTAGCAAAGTTTAAATTACCCTGTTATTTGATTTTCAGATTGTTTCACTGAAAAAACTCTCCAGTGGAAAAGATACGATGACTTAATAGTGGCTACAAAATCATTGCAAATCGTGTTCTGAAGTTAAAGCATTTATCATATAACTTTATATGCTTAAAATGTTTTAATTAAAAATCTATTAATTTGTTCTTTCAATTTGAAATTAGATTCACTACTCAAAAGTGCTAAGATACCTTTTACTTAATGGATTAGTTAGACCATTTCAAATATTTATCCAACCGATGAACATGGAGAAATTCAAAATTACAATATTTTCTTTGATGTTTTGTCAACAAGCATTTATGTGGTGCTATAATGCTAAAAGTTCCAGGATGCTTTTTCTGTGATACTGATAGCTACATTTAAATTAATCATTCACCTGGACATTTGTTTGTAACTCATAATGTATGCAATGAAAAATTTTCATGTCAAAATTTAAGAAGAAGATGGTTTACACAAGCATATTCTTTGCAGGAAGTTGAGTTGAACTTTTTCAATCCAGCCAAAATCAGAAAGCACTATAAATCTCCCTAGAAAACAAGTTTATAAATTCAAGTTATGTTTAAATAAACATTCTAAGCTAAATTGCTGGACTGAACCCTAGAATATGTCCACTTTTTCTTATCACTGCTTTTCTGGTGCTGCGTTTAATTCTGTGGTGACTAACGGATTTTGTAAATTTTCTTGAAATATAGTGGCAAAATTGCTTCCAGCATCAATGGAACTCTTGTGATTAAAAAAAAAAAGTAGGATGGTGTGATTCTGATTAAATTCTCTTAACCAATATTTAACTTCATCTCATTTTCTCCCCATCTCCTATTTGTGAATGCCAGAAATTTCTTGAAATACAGTGACACAATCGCCTGAAAACTTTATGAATCTACTAGGGCTTAAAAAAAAAAGACAATAATTTTGGACTAGACTCAGTATTTAATTCTGCCCCACTTCTATCCTGTACTTATTTTTGTCTGGTTCTATTACTGACCAAGATTTGTACATTAACCACTAGCTTAAATAAACACTCAGGTCTTTGAAACTGTCCACAAGGCGGCACTAGAACATCTTGCTTCCCCCCAATATCCTGAATCCCTGAGGCTTCATTTCCTAAATATTTAGATATTATACTTGCCTGAATAATGCTAAAATTTACTCTGCCTCTAAGTTTTCACTTTGCCATTCAAACAGAATGGACTAGTAAATATGAGTTGGTCATAATGAGACAAGTAATTTTCTTTCTGATAGACGAGTAGAAATCCTTAGTTTTGATCGCATAAACTGCCTATTTACATTGCCAAGAAATACTCTTTTCTGGTTTTTCTGTGTGACAAGGAGTCCCTCTAAATTTTCTGATAAGAGAAGTTGCTATTTGAGCAATGTTAAGTTTGATAATTTTTTTCCTCTCTTCCCAGCATATTCTGTGACGATGGCATTCACATGTGATTTTTCTGCTCAGAGTTTTTAAATTAAAGGTAACACTGGATGTTCTTATGGGTTTAGTAGGTGCCCCGGTAAACCATTGCAGTACAGAAAATGCTCTTTCACAAGTGAGAAGAATGCATCTAATAACAGAGAGAATGGACAGCTCAGTCAGAACTACTTCAGGAGGTTTTCCACCCACTACGGGTACCATCAACTTTCTTGCTAAGTGCTATGGCATTCCTGTTAGGTACCTGAGCTGGAAACTGTCTTCCATGACCTCATGTGTTAGGACAGTGAAGGGCACCTTGGAGCTCATGCTTTATACAAGAGAAGGGGCCAGAAGACTATAGGACTGGGTGACCTTGCACTGTTCACGGACTTATTGCTGCCAGAACAGTGGTTGCCCCGAGGACAAGGGGCTGCCAAAAGCACCTCTGGAATAATATGTCATCCTAGAAAATGCCTGCCATTCCAGAGAAACAGGCAGGTATGCGTGCATCAGAGAAACAGAAAGGAGAAGAAAGGAAAAGAGAGAAGAGAGATGTTTGACAAAAGAAATTCTAAAAGTACTTCAGCATAGGAGATCAAAGCTGCAGTCTTCGTGCTGTCCGCATGCCTGTGAAAGCTGCAGGGAATTTGGCCAGGGCAAGATTGTGAGATCGAGTCCAGCATTCTCCCAACGCAGGCATAGCACTTTAGCGTGTGTGTCTGTGTGGGCATCTGCATCTCCATGTGTGTCTGTCTGTCTGTGTGTCTGCAATATCAAAACAAATTATGTAAGATGTGTATTTGTACTGCAAAATGCAAGGAAGTCAGTAATACAGCATAAATACTCAGACACACACATACACACTGTTTCCATACTGTCCGTTGTTTCGTTTAACATACGCGCCGCCTAATGCCTTTAGAACTAAACATTGTTTGGCCACTAATAAAAGACAGGACGTTCATAGCCATTTGTGCCTTCAGAAGGATCTCTTTTTATTTAAACTACTCTAAATTAAAACATACATCACCCACGTAGCATTCAATTTTTGAAAATGCATATACTTTTCTAACTCGCTACTCTAGGAAAATGCACTGAATGATTTAATTTCATATTAAAGTGCAAATGTAGTACTGGATTCGTGTCGGGACACAAGTGTTTTGTGACTGAGAGCAAAGCTTTCTGAAAGGTTTTCACCACCGGATTGAAAACTACCAAATCTCAGCATTTGAGAGTAATGACACGATTCTCATCCTTGAAGAAAAGCACATTGATTGTAGACATATTGAAACTCAGAAGTTTTAGAAGTGTGTTTGGGTGAAGGTTAAGTCGTCCTTGACAGTATTAAAAGAAAGGTTTGAATTGTTGAATAACCACCTTTCACCCATCCCTAATTGTAATTTAAATGACAATATGCTCTCAATCAATAGCTCTTTGTCACACTCTGAAGATCAAGGGATGAGATTTCACCCCATGAGTTTACCAGGCAAAAGCTCCTTGTTCATAACACGAAAATGTTGCATGAGAATCTCTCTTCTCCAGCAGTTCATCCTGGATAAAGGCATTTAAATTGTATTTTTATAGGTGTTGATTTTAGAAAATGCCGAAAGTCTTCATTTTTGTAATTTACTCCCAGAGATATCATGATTAAAACGTTAGCCCTTTAAAAAAGCCAAGTTACCCATATACTAATCTCACTAGTTTATTTCATCCTAGTAGCTTATCTTGTGAGCATTTACTGTGTTCTAGGCATTCTGCTAAGCATCTTTACATTAAATCTCTTTATTCTTCAGAGTCATCCTCTGATGTAGAACCTAATATTTCTTGTCATTTAGCAGATGAAACTTGAGAGATTGAGTCACTTTGACCTCTTATCATACAGCTAAAGAAGGGAAAAGCTTTGACAAAATAAATTTTAACTTTACCACTGAGCATGTAATAAGCCTCTTCAGCTTCTCATGAGATGAAAATTCACTGTGACTAAACAAGACAGCTTCTTTTCCCCCAAATCTCTATGTGGACGTTTATAAATATATCACAAGCACTTTGCTTATACACTATTATAATGTAAAACTGTGTTTAGCACTTATAGGGTATGCTTTATACATAGAAGCAGGCACTTTTCATTTTTTCTTCTGCTTTCCAAGTAGATTGCATTCTTTGTACTCTGGCATATGCATTGCTTTTTGTTATTATGTTCATGAGATGATACTGAATTTCCACTTGAGCTTGTTGCATCTCTTTAAGTTTAGATAACATGGAGCTTGTTGATGGACTGATAAAATTCATAGTTAGCTCTGAACAGACAGAACTTAAGGCCACCAGTTAATTTTAAGGATTCCGAGATCTTTGCCATAGGACCAGACAGCGGTCGAACGAATGTTAAGAGATTTCCAATTTAGGTTGTTTTTCTACTAGTTGTAAAGCTAATGATAATAAAAATGACTGTTATGTATTGAGAGTTTATGGTTTTTAGGCTAGAGGTGGAAAGAGACAGACAGAAGGCCAAATCATATTCTAAAACAGGTTTCTCTGTAACTGAGGCAGTTGATCTGGTAGGTTTTCTAAAATATGAGTTATTGGGAAATTTCATATGGAAATGTATGCTTTTTTATTTCCCCTGGGGAAAAAAATCCCTTGAAAAATTAGAAAATCTAGAAATAGTTAGATTTCTGCCTGACAAAAATTGAATGAAGTGTATTATGAATGCCCAATCACAACCATCCTCACAAGCCCACCACAACAGCTTCTGTTTTTGAGCTGATTGAAATGCACTTATTTTTGGAATCCATGTACAAAAAGAAAACACACTTTGCACCTACTTCCAATGTCCTGGCGTTATTATCTATGCGATACGTATCTTATACGCATTTTACAGATAAAGAACTCAAGGAACGTAAATAGTATGCAGTGTCACAAATAATGAGTGATGGGGTTGGGGATTCTGTCTCATACCTGTCTTCAAAGCTTGTGGGTTGTTTTTTTTTTTTTTTTTTAAGTATAGCTTATTTACAGTATTTCAGGTGTGCAGCACAGTGATTCAGTTACACACACATAGGTATATATTCTTTTTCAGATTCTTTCCCAATGTAAGTTATTATTAGATGTTGAGTATAGTTCCCTGTGCTATATAGTCAGTCCTAGCTGTTTATCTGTTTTCTACATAATGCTGTATATCTGTTAACCCCAGATTCCCAATCTGTCCCGCCCTCTGCTCTTTTCCCTTTGGGAACCATAAGCTTGGTTTCTGTGTTTTGAGTCTATCTCTGTTCTGTAAATAAGTTCATTTGTATCATTTTTTTCTAGATTCCACATATAAGGAATATCATACAGGATTTGTCTTTCTCAGACTTGCTTCACTTAGTATGAGCATCTCCCACATTCATCCATGTTGCTATCAGTGGCATCATTTCATTCTTTTTTTTACAGTCAGAGCTTGTGTTTTAACTCCTATGTTAACTAAGGCATTCACTCCAGCACACAGACTCCTCCCTTTATAATTAACAAAGTGTCTTTTTAGGAAAGCCACCCAGGACTGGGGATGTGTTGAGGGATTAGAGATCACTGGCATGTCTCATTGGCTCTTAGAAGAAGATCCCAGAGTTGTTCTCCCAATGGGGATGTGGCTGAGAAAACCTAGGTTGCAGTAAGAACATCTCACTTAGATGACTTCAACTTTATGAGATTGACAACAGCAACCCCCCCAAAAGGAGTGGGGGAAGTTCATTTCAATAGTGCCAGTCTCCCCGCCTGCCACTCCATGCTGGCATGAGTGAGGTAGAAGCTGGCAATATGCTATTCCCTTATCCAGACTTGGCTGACTTGCTTTGTGAGTCTGTTGTTTAAAGCTAAGTATTTAGCCATCATCATCATCATCATTAATATTATCTTGATATAGTAATAAAACATTTGCGACTTGAATGCCATCACAGAACTAGAAGTGTGAGATACTTCGCAGTTCCAAGATAACTACTTTGCTTGACTTTCTATGACATTTTTACCTATCCACACCGACTCAATGGACATGAGTTTGAGTAAACTCTGGGAGTTGGTGATGAATAGGGAGGCCTGGCGTGTTGCAGTCCACGGGGTCACAAAGAGTTGGACATGACTGAGAGACTGAACTGAACTGATAGGCTAGATCACATTTACAAAACGCATTGTCTCTGGGAAGCTGATGTCTTGGGATGCTCTACTGAGAGCATTCACATGTCGCCTCTATTAATTCAGGGCACATAATGAACAACAGGCAAACTCTAATCAAGTAGGATTTCACAAAGTGAGTGAAAGAGAGAAATATGACTAGACCCACAAAGTGCCTGGACACCGATTGGACAGTGTCAAGACTGTTTAAAGAAGCCTGGACAAGAGAAGGCAAATAAGTGTCTTCAGCCTGAGGCAGACATTGCTAATCAGTCTCGCCTGCTAAACACACAAGACTGGTCATACTATTCATAATCCACCTTTAGGGAATTGTATGGGAGAGCCTACCTTTCCATGTGAAATTTCAGTCTGGTCTTGCCTGGTCTCAAGTCAGCTTCCTGTCCAGTTCTCAGCTAAGTGGATGAGCTTGAAGAAATTGATAGCAATGTGCTCTTATGGTATCTGAATTGCTAGGAAGAGATTCAAACTGCTTATTTTGTTAGAAACAGACATTGGAACTATAAAATAATACATGCTGCTGCTGCTGCTAAGTCACTTCAGTCGTGTCCAACTCTGTGTGACCCCATAGACGGCAGCCCACCAGGCTTCCCCGTCCCTGGGATTCTCCAGGCAAGAACACTGGAGTGGGTTGACATTTCCTTCTCCAATGCATGAAAGTGAAAAGTGAAAGTGAAGTTGCTTAGTCGTGTCCGACTCTAGTGACTCCATGGATTGCAGCCCACCAGGCTCCTCCATCCATGGGATTTTCCAGGTAAGAGTACTGGAGTGGGGTGCCATTGCCTTCTCCGAAAATAATATATAAGGATTATTTAATTCATTGAAATAGATGTGTAGGAAAACACTAAAAATGTTCCAGAACAAAGTGAATATAGGTCCATCTCATGAATCAGAGGAGTGGAATCAGATTGTCTTGAAATGGTGGGAAGCAGGAGAGTTGTCATCCTAGTGACTTGAGAGGGGAAGGCAGAGAGGCTTTGGGCTGTAGAGGAATTATTGCCAAGAGAACCCATTCCTCTACCTCTGTGACTTTCAAGAACACACAGGGACATCAGACAGGATGTCTTCAAATCTGGGGGAAAGGAAAACAAACAAATTATCTCCCTCCTTCCTTTCCTTTTTCCCTTTCTTCTTTCCATTCTTCCTAGCTCTGGTTCCTTTTTTTCCATCCTTTCGTCTGTCTTGCTTTCTCTAAATGAAACATCAAAAAGTAGTCTGTGCTTTTCTTTCAGACCTGAGAAAATAGCCACGGGGGGATCATACCCTAGCCCCCATACCAGAGCTTTCTTGTGTTCTGCTTGAAGATCTTTTGAGGAAGAAAGAAAAATTGCTGGCAACTCCACAGAAAGGGAAAGGTTTAAATGCAAATGAGAGCTCAAGGTAAATCTGAGTGTGACGAGTTTCATTGAGAGAATGCCAATCACTCAGCCATCACACATGCTTGTCAAGAAATCAGGGAGCTTCTGGCACCAGGAGGAGTGTCTGTGAGAGGTTGGGGGAGGGGGAAAGAAAGGTTAGAGGTGAAGAAGACACTATTTGTGTTTTTCACCATTTCCTAAGACTCATCCCTTTTGACTTTATTTGGAAAATGAGTCAAGACCATTCCATTTCTAGGACTTGTGAGGTTTTTGTTTTTTTTTTTTCTTTTTTTTTTAACTTTTGATGGTTCCAGAATTTGCTCCTAGAGTGTTTTTGACATAGAAGATCTCTTTTTCATCTCATGATTCTCCAAACAAACCCGTGTTGACAGTCATAACTCATGGTCATTTAGCGAGATTGTAGCTGGGCCCAATATGGAGTGTTGGGGAAGGCATTTGAGGCAATTCTTATTTCCCACCTGCAGAGCTACATATAACAATGCTACAAATGAGCAGACCGCTCCCCCCATAATGTCAGGATCAAATTGATCTATCTGTCAAGGCTGTCTTACAAGTGGCTCTGCCACAGCACTAAGATTTTACTTAATAAATGCTTGAAATTTGGGGCAACACTTGTGGATTATTCATGGGAAACTGCAACCTTGGTGTATGCTCCTCTCTTTAGGTCAGTCTCTTTATGAGTTGGTTTGGGCTTAAGTAATACATAGTGAGGCCAGAATCTTTCAAGCACATCATAATTGGAAGGGGAAAACAATTAATGTATTCCAATTTTTTAAAAAAGAATTTCAATCTATCTGCTGTTTCAAATCTAAAACCTGCCTGTTTCTCTGTTGCAATTCCCTGCGTATTTATTGAATGTTTTCTATTTGCAAGGCATTTTAGAGACCCCAACATATGAGCTACTTGTTACCTCTGTTCTCCTATACTTAAGTATCTCAGAAAATGTCATTGACTGCCTCAGTAGTACTCAAATCAAACCCCTTGGCTGAAGGAAGGTACTCTGACACTAGAATAGAATAATCATCTTTTCACAGTTCACCAAATCAAATTAAACAAATGGATCCAATTGTCTCAAGTGAAACCTTTTCTCTCCCATGGTTTTCTTAAATGACTTGAACCTCCCTGAATGCTAATAAGGAATTTATAAAAAGAACTGAGTTTGTGACCAGTGCAAGAGTGGGCATGGAGAAATGAACAGTAACTACACAGAGTAGTGTTTCTCCAAGTGAGAGTGTTGGGAGAATGGGGCCATTTAACGGCATTCTCCAATCAGGAACACACTGCCATGTTGAAGTCAAAGTAGGAAAATGCCTCTTCCCTCAAAATAAATTTGGAGAGCATCTTCTCCTTACAAAGAACACAAATAGATGAGAAGTAAGATTCCCATGGAAGGGCTACAAGCTTTATGTCATTTAAGTGTCTAAACGATTTCAGGAGATTACTCTCATTGCCATTTTATGGATGAGGACAATGAGGCACAGAAAGGTTGGGTGTAATATTTTGGCCCCCGTCATATCCTAAATGAGTGACCAGACTAGGGTGTGCACCTACTGGGGAGTGAAATGAATCCCACTCAGATGGGAGCAGTTTCTCCCATATGAATGTGACCAAGAATTGCTCACGGAATGTATTCCAAAATGCTTTTGCCTGCTCTAGAGGTTCTGATTTAAATGAGAAGAAACAGATAAAATCATATTTTAAGAAGGAATAAGAGAGAGAGCTACAACTGTTGAAGAAGACAATGTTGTTTTTAAGTTAAGGAAATAGAGCCTTCTGAAGAAATCAGCTGGTTAAATATTCAGAATATAAGCATCTTATTTGGGGCAAATGTAGAAGAATGGGAAGAACCTTTGAATGAACGCCTTGAGAACAGAACTTGCCAGGAAGACCAGTGGACCACATGGCCCCAGCACAGCTTGGTCTGTAGAAAGGCCACTGCACCAGAGCAGCCAGTGACAGTGTTCCTGGAAAACACTGGATGAGTTTTCAAAGTTCCTGTGACTGTAGAACAGATCTTAGAACAGTCACTGTACATTCCTTGGCACTTAGAGTCCATAAATTGGAAGAGTAAACTCTATGCCAAGTTCCTGAATCATTGTGTGTTCAGTTAAAAAATTAGAAGTAAACACATTTGTGAGGTATAATTTTATAGTATATGAGGTATATTGTAGATAAATATATGCAGGTTAGATGCATGATATAGTATATATCATAGATATTAACATATTATTTTGTATATAGTATATATTAGGGTAGACCCTATGTAACTATGAATTAAGATTTAGGTACCATATTGGGGAAAACCAGGTCAACAGCTCCTGTTAAAAATTCTGTCCTGAGGCTTAGTACTGTCTCCTTAGGATGCTAATTTGATACAGAGTACCTTCAGAGAACAAAGAAAAAAACTGCTACTTGTAGTCTGAAAGAAAACTTTAAGCCACTAAGACTTTTGAGTTGACAATGGCATTTGATGAGAATCCTTGAAATAAAGTAATCTTGTCCTATATTTGAAAACTCAAGGTACTAAGCTAGCTATTAATGTGACAGTAAAGACAGGGAAGAGACATTTAGAAAATGTTTACATTTAGGTGAGGGCAGAAGCAAACTTAACAGTGAATGGGCAGCACCAGGCAAGTGGGATAAAGAATCTGTTTAAATTTATACAAGTTCTTTTTCTTGTCATCAGAAAATCACCAGTTCTTGGTCCCAGTGTTTACAGAAAACATGCATAAGGCACCCTAAGACATTGAACTTCAGATTTGAAGTTTTAACTTAATTTCTTAGGGATATAAAAGTAAAATTGAGAGTCTATATTGAATTGTTAATTGTGTTTCATTTTTATTAATTTAACTCTAAATAGGCACATTAGTGCTCTATTGGACAGCACACAATGCTAAGCCATCATTCTTACACAACAGCTAACAAATTAATCCTGTTCATTGTTGTTGTTAGCAGATTTTTGTTCATGATTAGAAAATTATGTGTATATTTTTATTATGAATATATGACAAGTCATATTTTTTCTAGTAAAATTATTTGATGTATGTTGAGATATAAGAATAATTTCTACTCTAGTAAAGCACTGAGGCTTCCAGGAAGTCCATGCCTAGAACAAATTTGAGAATCTTTGCACCAATACGTGAGTAGCAAACAGAACTTTGATTTTCCAAGTTCATTAATAAGTAAGCGCTTATTTATCATTTGCTTTGTAAATTATTGCTGGGATTCATCTTTTACATCAACGTTAGCCTTTTTTTAATTACCTACACCAGTGTTTTTTAGTGACTTAATTTATCAATTCATTTTTGGTTTGCTTTGTAAATTTCATTGCAGTTTGGCTAATTGTTTTGTTATGAGTTATAAGTAAGGTGGGTAATCTTCCAAGGATTAGTGAATGCAGTAAATCTTGCATTGTTTAAAGTGATCTCTGGGTAGTAATTGTGGGGAATGTCTTAGCCTATTCTAGCCACTTCTTTCCTCCATATCCAAACCTTTCTGTCCATGACTGTACCTCACATTTACAAATGATTCCTTGCAACCCGTTTATCCAGAATGATGGAGGTCAAAGTCATTTGTGTAGTTATATGAATACATCTGGTCTCTACCCATCAAAGTCTATTTTCATACAAATCACTTCCTAGGTTCCAGATACTGAGTTCTATAAAGAAATCTGGATTTTTTAAAGAATTAATTCATCCACCTAGTTGAACACCTAAATATTTTTCTCCATAATTAGTTGCTGTACTCTCTCTCTTTTCTAGGGTTTTGCAGGCTATAATAATTTGTGTTATTGAATATATTTTAATTTTTCAAATGCTCTTCTAATTTGCATTTTAGGCCTTTACATAGATTTGTCACCTAGGCTCTTTTGAAATATATGATTTTAAATGCATGAAACTCATCCTTTAAAACTGATTTGTGAGTGTACATTTGAAAATGGTTAATGCTTATTTATTACAAATGGAATAATTACAGCTAATGGAACCATGCTATTTAACATCAGTGTAGTGTTGTAGGGGAGCTTTATAATTAGAAGCTCGATAAGTGCCCTTTTTTAGATTATGGAATGACAGCCCCAGAACACCTTTCTGTGAAATGTCTCAATGTGCTAAATTCTCTCTCTCTTACTCTCATTGGCTATAGACAATGGAATTGGGGATATTTGGATTTAATTTTTTTTTTCACCATCTGAGTCTTCCTCTGACTTAGAAAATGGCCATTTTTTAGAATACTCAGGATAAAAATCACTCTCCAAAGGAACAGGATTTTTCTGTGTAAAAATTACATTTCCAGAAGTTCCTAATCACCAGAGGTGGCTGTGCTCCCTTTTCAACAGGCTTCGCCTCAAGATGGGTGGGGTTATAACTTTGTGTTTAAATAACTGTGTTTGCTTACTCCCTTATTAGCTTAGGAAAGACAAGAAACAGCTTCTTTAACCTGATCATTGACCACAATCTGAAAATATTGTAGACCAGCTCTCTAGGGTAAATAAAGTTTGCATTTTGGTTTTAGCAGAAATCTGAGCCACTTAATGGTTCAAGTTGCCATTTTTAGCATTTATGTTAAATGAAGGCCACTCACGTACTCTTGTTTGAAACTCCAATATGAACGATCCCAATAAATGTCAAATTTCTGTCTCTATCAAAGAACTACCTCTCTGATTTCATTTTATTCCACATTCTAAGTTTGGCTTAAGTCTTAACTGGGGAACCCTGTTAAGTGACTTTCGGTAAGAATGACCTAAGGAACTGCATTTAAAATTAAACTTCTCCAATACATAACATTTATGTTTTAAGGCTTCTGTAAAATACTGGGTGTTCTTTCTTCCTCTCTTTGAGAACTAAGAGGTTGTGATATTGGACCTAATACTACCCTTAGAACTTCCACTGTCATCAAAAAGAAAGGAAATAACTAGTAATTTATTCTGAGTGGGGAAGACAATTTCTAAAACACAGTGCAACCCTAATTTAGAATAGAGGGGAAAGGGTTTAAATTGGGTTTTTTATAGTGGTAAGTATTTGCAGACAATGTAGAGATTTATGGATTAATTTGTTTTAAATTAACTTTTATAGGGTGACTAATAGTCCACAGGGATAAACTAGTCTTTCAGTTGCCCATGATTTTCAGTCAGATCCTAGAAAGGAGATCATTTCTCTCAGGAAATGGTGACATACTTTTTAAAGTGGTCCATACAATTATTATTATTATTTTTGCCTGTGTTCAGAGAAGATGAATAAGTTTTGGACTATGGACAAAGATATTCACAACTGGCCCAACATTTGATGTCACACTTCCCTCAGAGAAAGACACTGACCTCCACCCTGGCAGAGATCTTTCATCAGCTGATTTCACTGCAGAACAAGGCAGTGGTGCCCCAAGAGTGTTCAAAGAGACAAATGCTCTCCATTAGGGACTCATAAAGCTGCTTCCCTGCATTTCCCTTCATCCAAAACACACCGATCAGATCCTGGAGCTGAAAATTCAGAAAATTAGCACTTGGGATGCTATGTTCTGTCAGACTCTGCCAAAGAGGTATTCAATGTCAAGGCCAGGTACAGATGATAAAATTAGTCCACAAAATATCTGTGTGTCTGTCTCTCTGTCTGTCTCTCTCCATCCATCCATCCAAATATCTATCTATCTATCTATCCATCCCTCTGTCTATGTATTGCCTGAGCATCTACCTTCAGCCTAATGAGGACAATGAAAGAGCTTTTAGACTAGACTGATCACTTCTGTCTCATCCCTTGTAGGTGACCAAGCACGTTCTCTTAACAGACCAATTTTATTTACTACGTTTAAATCACACAAACAACCAAAGAGTTTATCATACTTTTTTTGTATCAAACCATGGTAAAAAGAACAGTAGCATGATATGGTATCTTTTTACTCAACGCAAAGCACTCGCATGTTTTGATTCCACATAACTCTATCCCAAATTAGACTGTTTTTTAGATTGACAGTGATTTTTCTCTTACAACTTTGGAAATCATCATTCTGTGATCTGCTAGTTTCCATTGTTGATGCTAGCCTAAAACAACTTTGTTTTGTTTTTTTTGCATAAAGCCCTATCTCTTCTTGCTGCCTTTAGGATCTCCCTTTTATCTTTGGTGTTCTGCAGTCTTCTATGATGCATTTGGTGTGTATTTCCTTATAGAGATGAATGTTGGAAATTACTGTCTTCCAGATTCTGAAGTTCAGGTCTTGCATTAATTCTGGAAAGTTCTAACTTCAAAATTGTCCAACTTCAAATATTATCTTTCATGCTCTCCGTGGAACTATATATATATGTGTGTGTATGTGTGTGTACATACACACACATATATATATTTCATATATATGTGTGTGTATGTGTGTGTACATACACACACATATATATATTTCATAACTTTCATCTCTTGATCTTCTCATTTCTTTGGATGTAACTTCTGATGAACTTTTTTCTTTAAAGGAATTTAGTTGTTGGTTTTTTTTTTGATCTGTTAACTTTTTTTTCTATTTTGGGCAATAAATCCAGTTAAGAGTGGTATTTGCTCTGATTTATTGGTGATGTCCTTTTTTTCGGACATTAAAAAATTTTTGTGTGTGAGCAATTTGTGTGTGTGTGTGTGTATATACATATTTGAAAGTGAAAGTTGCTCAGTTGTGTCCAACTCTTTGCGACCCCATGGACTCACTCTACAGTCCATGGAATTCCCCAGGCCAGAATATTGGAGTGGGTAGCCTTTTCCTTCTCCAGGGGATCTTCCCAACTCAGGTATTGAACCCAGGTCCCCTGCATTGCAGGTGGATTCTTTACCAGCTGGGCCACCAGGGAAGCCCAAGAATACTGGAGTGGGTAGCCTATTCCTTCTCCAGCGGATCCAACTCAGGAATTGAACTGGGGTCCCCTGCATTGCAGGTGGATTCTTTACCAACTGAGCTATGAGGGAAGCCCTATGTGTACATTTTTATTCAGTCACAGTGTACATGCAGAAAAATATGGAAACCCTAATGTAGATCTAGGTGAATGTTTATAAACTAAAACACATCTATAACCATGATGAATAGAGATGTGACACATTTCCTTGCATAGTTTTTTGGGTGAGAATACATTGAGTATTTTTATTGAGTTTATATGTGGAAGAATTGCTTTGTCATGGAGTATATGTCATTTAGCTTTGGTGAGTACTGCCAGACAGGTTCTCAAAGTGGTTTTACCCACCTATCAGCAATATGTGAGAATTCCAATGGATCTAAACACTTGTATACTATTTAATTTCAAATATTTTAATTTTTTGAAGTAATTTCAGTATTTGATTTAGAAATTCTGTTTTATTCCTTTTCAGATTTGACTGGTGATTTGACATGTTTTGAAATCTTTTATTTTTATAAGCATGTTAAAACATTCTTATTTTATTCTTTTTGTATGTGTGATTGTTGCCCCATCTAACTCAGCATGAGCAATTTTGTTTCTTTGTATTTTATGATTTTGTTTTAATTTGCAAGCTTATTTTAAAATGACATATGTGTGGGAATTCTTTGAAGCCCAGGTTAAAAGTGTGTCCCTGAAGACAGTTTGCTTCTGTGCTTGCCCAGAGCCTAGTTGCACCACCATCCTGGGACAACTTTATAATAAAAATGGGCTGAAAACCCAGAAAAGGGAAAACCCGTGGTTATGCATTTTCACGGGAATTTTTTCCCTTTCTTGGAGGTGGGTATTTTCCTTTATTCACCCTTTTGCTAAGATATAGTAGCCCTTCTGGGCCTTGGCAAAAAGCTGAGTCCAGTGGAGTTGCTACCCACTGAATGAACCACTTTGGGGCAGCTCTGGTCTGTTCTTCTGATATACCTGTTCCATATCTGACATATCTTCTTGAACCCAACATATTTGTCAAAGTCAAATTTATTGATCCTAACCAGTGGACAGGCATCCCCAGGCTAAGTTTTTCCATACCTCTCTGGATCTGTGCTCTTACTTCAGTTTTATTCTCTAAGGATAGCTTTTAATTCTTTGTTAGTTTAGGAGTAAAAATAAAATGTTTAATAATTTCATTATTAGCACTCTGTATTACGTTTCAGGGAGAAAATTGTTTGGAACAAGAGTTCTTAAAATGTGGTTTGAGACGCTTTGAGTGTCTCTGAGACCTTTTCAGGGTCAATATTATTTCCATAATAATAAACAAGATAAAATTTGTTGTTTTCATTCCCATTCCTTCAAAGGTTACAATGAAGTATACAAAGCCACTATGACATATGATGACATCATCATTCTAACAGCTAAGGGAATGTATCATTTTATGCCCTTACAATGAAAGAACACAGTAACCATTGATAGGTATAATTCATATAACAAAAGCTCTTTGGGATTCTTAATAATTTTTAGGAATTAAAGGGATTTTTGAGGCCAAGAAGGTGGAGAACTGCTGTTTTTTGTTTTTTGTTTTTCTTTTCTCCCCTGTGATGAGCTTTAAGAAAGGAAATAACAAAATATTGCATCCAGTTGAATATTGCACAGATTACCCACTGGGTGGTTGCTATAAAGGTGAAAGTTGTGGTCAGTGCACTCAGAGTAAGTGGAACAGGAAAGGAACATCTTGAGTATGGTTAGATCTCAGGCCTCATGCATTAATAAGGAAATGGAATTTAAAAGATAAGATAGGACTGGGCTGGTTAGCTGAACATCACAGAATGTATCATAAAGGGTTATTACTCTGTAGGAATTCCTTATCTCAGAAAAAAAAAAAGTCAAATTGTTCTCCAGATTTGGTTAAAGCAGCAGAGATAGAGTATCTAGTACTTACAGAAAATTCTAGAACTTCATGCCTTGCCCACATCAACTTCAAAAATTTATTTTTGCTTTTTTAAAATTATTATTTACTTATGTATTTATTTGGCCACTGGTTTGAGGTGTATTTTGTGCTATGTGGTAAGACATGGTGTTCTTCTAACGCTGTCAGATAACAGTGCTATTAATCTGTGCTATAAACAGTTAGCAGGTAGAAAAGTTCCATGTTGATATGTTCAAAGGTTTATGCAGATACCTGCCCAAGAGACCCCGCATTCTTCCAAAGCAAGAAAGAACCTTCTGGATTTGGAAAGGCTGGCTTCTTCATGCACCAAGAAATCCTAAGCAAGTAGCTCATATTCTGACTCTGTTTTCTCAACTGTTCAAGATAGGAATTAATAATCCTAGCTCTTCCTCCCAGTATTGGACTTACATATGGCAAGATGACAGTAAGATCATTCTTGTTTCTATGAGGTTTTAAGTTGTTGGAAAGGAAGGCATATGAAAACTAGCAAAGGTACATTTGTCTCAGATCTCCTAGATGTGAAACCAGGAGGTAAATTCAAAATAGATATATGATATGAAAGTCCTCTCCACCCTGAATTTAAAGAAACAACCCACACAAAAGTGATAAGTACTCAATATATTACTATGGAAAAGTCAGATGTGTAACACTGGAGAGCTTGCTTAATCTCATGGGAAGAAAACCACATGAAGAGGATATGAGTTTCAATCTTTGCTCTGTAGCATCCCAGTTGTGTTGTGGTAGAATGTTATGTGCGTGACTCCCAAGACATGACCTCTGATGCTCATGCCCTTCCAGAGCCCCTCCTACCTTGTGTCTGGGCTTCTTTGACAGCAGGACGTATCACGTGTGATACAAGCAGAAGCTCAGTTTATGCTTGCACACGGGAGTTGCCCTCCTGAAATATTTCCTCTTGGAGTCAACTGCCTCCTTAGAAACTCAGGTTAAACTATTAAATAATGAGTAGCAATATGGATAGAAACCTTTATGAATGGGAGTTCACCTTTGATATTCCAAAACCAGTCAGGCTCCAAGCTAAATGCAACTTCATGAATGACTTCAGACTGTGCCATATGGAGCCAATGCACTCTCCAGCTCAATCCATTCAACTCAGGGAGCTATGAGAAATAATTAGTCATTATTTTAAGTCTATGTTTTGGAGGTGGTCTGTAATTTCGTTATAGATGATACACTCTAGCCAGTTTTCTCTAAAACTCTTCAGCTTAAAAATAGAAATGGGAAGCTTTGTCCCACCCACCTCAGAGAGCTCATATTGAATATCAATTTAGTTAAGAAGTATTGCTGCTATTTTTTGCAGTGAACTAGATATGACTCAGTACTCTGGTTATGTCCATAAACACAAACTGGTTTGACTATTTTAACTGACTTGACCAGTCAAATCAATCTCTTTAGGAAAAAAAAAAAAGAACTTACAAATCAGTTTTTGACTGGCATGATTATTGTTTTGACCTCTCTGAATTTTTTTTTTTTTTTTGAGTTCACCTTTTTTTAACTGGATAACTTGACTTAGCCAGTCTAGTCCATCAAAATAATCAAAACAGTTTGGGCATATAGAAACAGTCTGTGTGTAATATTTTCTTCTTATTTAACTTTAGTGGAAAATTATGTGACAGAGGCCCATATATGCAAGGCAAATATGGGTATAAACTTCTAGTTTTAACTACTCAGTTTCAAATTACTGTATAGATTCTAGCAGCATTTGTTTGGTAATGGGAAAAAATATAGTTCGTTTTTATTTCCCAATGGCATGCTCCATTATAAGTCCATTAGCAGTTGCATATGTTATTGCTGTCATTCTAATAACAGCCATATATTATTATGGCAATAATAATGTAATTCTTACAGTATGCAATAGGTAATTTATTGAACAGGACTGGAATTTATTTTTAAATTGTAAATTTGGCTTGCTTTTCAGCACTAGAACTCCCTCTGTCCTGCTTGGGGAGTTTAGTCATATTCATTTTGTTTGAATAAGCTGTCAGAAGAACATGACGGAGATGAGTGCATGCCAGTGAATGTAGAAGCTTGGCAGTCATTAAAGTCCTGGGTTAGAAGTGAAGTGAATGATTGGAATGCGGGTTGAACAGGTCCATTCATATATGTCATATTGATACTACCAGAGCTGCTGACTAGGTGATTCAAATATAAGCCATGGTTATTGGAGTATTCATAGATATTCTACTGCGCTTAAGGTTATGGCAGATGAAGCTTTCCTTATGAATTGTCAAAAGGATCACAGACCCCTCTCCTGCTTCTATTTCTGTCACCAGGAGCTTGCTTGCTTTCCTTTTTTTTTTTTTTTTTCTTCTAATGCCCTTTGAATGTAGTTCTTCAGAAACCTCCATCACAAAAGACTATATAAAAAGCTCTTAAGTTTGCTTGCCTGATACCAAGCTAAAATAATTCTAAACTTTTCCAAGAAGATAAATGTCTCTATTTTTCTCTTAGCGGTCTAAATAAAAATAAAAGTTTCATACTTGTTTCAGTGTCTCTAACCCATTTCATGAAGTTCTTTTTGACTTATTCAACTATATTGGTGACTCAAATCTATTTTATTCTCTGTATTCTATTGATATAAATCTATTTCTTCAATAGGTGTAACTGAAATCCCTCAAAGTGCAGTGGAAATGTGTTCACTTTGTTTAGTATAAACCAAATCCCTCCTAGTGTGTTTAATGAGTTTGCAGCCATATTGGGAGAGTCAACCAGCCATGGGCCATGGCTGCCTATGCATATTCTTGCCAATTGTGTTAGACTGTAAGCTCCTCCCTTTCCTCTAATGCTGTGCTCTGTCTCTAGTTAGTCACATAGGCATTTAATAAGTCAAGGCCACCACAACTGCCTGTCTTCATTTATTTCCTTCTTTACCCTCCCCCCCAACACACACAAAAAAACCCCCAGCCTATTCGGATTTTTGTTAGTAGCAATCGTTCACTGTTTCATTGCCACTTGTTTAGGTCTCTTTTAAAATTTCTTTGTCTCTCTTGAGTTAAGGAATTTCAAACTTCACTCTCATATAGAGTCTGACAGATGTTCATCTTAGACCTATGAACTAAAACTTGCCATTTTCTATTACCGTTCATATTTTTTCAGATCAATATTTGTTTATTCTTTCATTCAGCCTTTTTCTCAGCAGTTATTCATTCTTTTACTTATTTAACAAATGTTTCTTGAGTACTCATGCACTCTAGCTGACCTATAGGTTATACAAAGTAAATTAGGCATGATGCTTAACATGGAACATCTTCTGTTTCTCAAAGCCGGTCATATGTTATCTCATGTGCTTTAGAGCCCATCTTCTGTAGTAGAAAAGATAGACCAGATCACATGGGGCCTGAATGCCAAAATATGAAGATGGAAGCATTTCTCAAAGACTGTACTTTCAGAGTAAATATATTCAGAAAGGTTCCTTTGACAGAAATGTCCAGAATTGATTAAAGAATGGGAAAATCATAAGTAGAATCTTCAAATCTTAAGTAGAGTCTTCTTCAAGAGGTTATTACGATAAGCAAAATGTACATTCTCTCTTTAGAATCCATTGAGGCCAGGTATATTTTTGGAATCAGAATTTTCTAGATTCTAAAAAGGTGCTACAAGGCATATACCATATATTGGATAATACTGGAGTCTGGAGAAGCTCCCTTTTGTCCGAAAAATTCAAGCTAAATATTATACATGATGGCTATAAAGGCCTCATGTCAGTTTCAGTCACAAATTATTTAAAAACCAACAAGCCAAAAAAAAAAAAAATCTTTGGGCTATCAGAAGTTTCAGGGCTTCGGAACAAAGCAGCTGGTTTGAGCTAAAAGGCATAGGTCCATGAATTAGTGAGTTAAACCACAAAGAGGAAGAATGAGTATAAGAAATGTTATAAAGGTAGCATTGGTAGTATTTGTCCTATTTATTTGGTTAAATGTTAAGTAAGAAAAGAAATACAATAATCATGATTGTAAGGTTTTGTGTCTGGGTGCCTGGGAGGATGGCAGTGCCATTAA
Organism: Bubalus kerabau; assembly: GCF_029407905.1. Classification (NCBI taxonomy): domain Eukaryota; kingdom Metazoa; phylum Chordata; class Mammalia; order Artiodactyla; family Bovidae; genus Bubalus; species Bubalus kerabau. The sequence goes on along the minus strand of NC_073643.1, from coordinate 32,748,367 downwards.
TAGAAAAGAAAGGAATAGGGACTGCCTGATAAGGGGTTGGGTGGAGGGGAGGTGATGATTAATTCAATTTGAAATATACAAATCTCCAGGACATTATGAACCTGACTGAAATTAGCATGATTAAAGGTGCCTCTCACAGTGTTCTGGTGAGTATGTGATGGGGAACTAAATTAAAAATCAGTAGCCTTTCGCATATAACATATTTCATTAATCAAATTTGAAAGTTGAATCCATCCAACCTAAAAAGTCATACTGATTCTTCTTTAAGAAAATGGCACAAATGTGGATGGTATTCGAAAATTGGAAACACATTTTAAAAGAGGATCCTTAAAGTTTCAAAGTTCTCCTTGGATCCAAATGGAATTCTTTTTTATCGGTTTGTTCACAGGTCTTGAGACAGTAAATACAAGTTTATGTCTCAGTTATAAAAAACTGTCTAACCTATTTTGAGTGATAACCATACATTAGGTTAGTGGTTTAAACATTATCATCAGTATAAACTATCCAGTGGCTGAATCTTCAAATGTGACATTCTTAAGTAAGAGTAGTATGGCCTAAAGTTATCAAAAAATTCTTATTTTCAACTCACATGCATTTCTATGAATGTAGCAACTACCTTAAGATTACCTATAGCTGCAAAGAAATATTAACAAAATATTGCTTGGTTGATATGAAATAGTTACCCAGAAACATTCCAATTTTTACTGGTTTGTTTCCATGTCCGTCGATATGCTCCAAATAGTTTAACTCTTTTGCCACTATTTCCAAGTTCCCACAATAGAGGTAGACTGACACAGCTAAGATTTGAGGGAACCAATCTTACACAGTAATGTCACTGGTCTCTCTCTTCAACAGTTCTCTTGCTACCTAGAAGCCTTTATATCCTTTTCTGTCTTTAGATATTTAACTGTGAATTCTTTGGGCAGTTCCTCTTGTCACCAAGTCTGATGACTGATGGCAATTAAGCTCCAGAAACAAGCTATCTGTGGTGAAGTTCTGATAGGGTGTGATTACAGGAAGAGAGGAGGCGCAAGGAATGGCAGGTAAGCCCCCAAACACTGTATTTTAATTTAAACATTAATATGAGAAGAAAAGTCTCAAATAATGAATGTATGCTTCCATGCTTGTTTTTTAAAAAAAATTTTTATGGGAGGTTAGAGAAAATCAGAATACTGTTTTAATCATGCCTTCACTTACATTATTTTAGCTACAGTGTTTTCATAGAAATCCATTTGAATATATTTTTAGTTAGTCTGATACTCTTGGAAAGTGTTTTCAGGAAAGCCTACTTCTTTGATAGGACTGTTAAATCACCCTCTCACATTCTGAAGCAGTTAATTTTTCTCAGCCTTTTAAGTATTTTCCTACTTGGACATCCTGGAGTTTCTCTCCTTATCAAGGATATACATCTAAGAAAATGCATTTCAAATATTAAAAGAAAATATCACAGAACATACCAGAGAGATGACTTGCTTTTTTGTTGAAAGTGGTATTGTTTACAACACGACAACAATGGCAACCTTTTTGCCTTAAAGTTAGCAAAAGACAATATACTCTTTGTCCCAGAAGCCTCTCTGCCTCACTTCTGGAGGTGAAAAGGGGCTTGATTCTTCTTGCCCCAGCGTGGATGTGGCCCTGGTTATGGAATTTTGACCTTGAGTGTTTAGGGTGTCATAAGAGTGGCCTGGCTGGTGCTCCCCCTCACACGGAGGAGAGAAGAGAAGCAATCATGTCAGTGATTCATGCCACATACAAACTCAGGTGGAGCAGCTTGGACCTTTGAGAACAAGATGAAAAGACCTAGCAGCAGGAAGAATTGGGCCTCCATTTTAGGAAGATACCCTGAAAAAAGAATTGTGAGGCCCTGGTGCGTATTACCCCAGGATTCTGTGGCATCTCATTATCTGGTGTTTTTAATGACGAACGTGCAACCATTTTTGTAGGATAATTGATGTGAAGTGCTTCCCAGGAGCTGAGGGATGAATGAATCCACCTTCACACATCTTTTCAGGCCCTTCAGTTCTATGATTTGTGCATTATATTATTTAGCAGAAATAATAAAGAACCAAATATGCTTTTTTTTGTATGTGGCATTAGCTACCTTTGTGTGTTAATGTGGTACCTGCCAATTACTTGCATTAAAGCAAATGGCTAAAATATACAAATTAAGTTATGAACACACTGCTACATTTAACAGATTAACTGAAAACCTGTGAAGATTTCAAGAGTATATTCAATGCATAAAAACCATTTCCTTGATCTTAAATTTGTAGGCTACTTTTTTCCCCCTAAAGGTATGTGCTCTCAGATTCCTGAATGTGGTCTGAGTGCAGCAAAAGGAATTTAATACCCATGGAGAAAGTGTGTGGTCACCAGACTACGTGCTTAGGGAGGCACCAGCACAGTTAATCCTCCCAGTAATCTAGGCCATGGTCAGCAAACTTTATCTATTAAAGGATAGGTTGTGTGTGCTTGGGCTGCCATAACAAAATACCATGGACAGGGTGGCTTAAACAACAGGCATTTCTCATGCTTTTGGAGGCTGAAATCCATGATCAGGTTGCTAGGTGATTTAGATCCTCACCATGATCCTCTTTCTGGCTTATGTATGACTGCTTTCTTATTGTCTGTTCACCTGGTCTTTTCTCCATGATTGCACAGGGAGAGAAATATCTTTTTTTCTTCTTGTAAAGGAACTAATAACGTCATGAAAGCTTCACCTTCATGATTTCAGCTAAACCTGATTACCTCTCAAAGGCCCCACCTCCAACAGGGCTTCCACATTTGAATTTGGGAGGAACATAATTCAGTCCATAGCAGATAGTCAGTATTTTAGGCTGTATGGGACAGAAAGTCTCCGTTCCATCTACTCAGTTCTGTGATTGTTATCTTATAATATATAAACAAATGGGCATGGCTGTGTTCTGATAAAACTTTATTTACAAAAGCAGGCAGCTGGCAGGAATTGGCCCTCTGGTGCTAGTTTGCCAACTCTTGCATGTGCGCTGAGTCATGTCCAACTCTTTGTGACCCCATGGACTGTTGCCCACCAGGCTTCTCTGTCCATGGGATTATCCTGGCAAGAATACTGGAATGGGTTGCCATTTCCTTTTCCAGGGATCTTCCCGACCCAGGGATTGAACCCAAGTTTCCAGTGTCTCCTTCATTGGTAGGTGGATTCTTTACCACTGAGCCTGGTGATAAATATTATTTCTGCCACTTGTGAAAGATGGAAGTAAAGCTCCAAAATGTTACCCTTCTTACTTAGATCTTACAGGTATATGATGGATTGTGAATTCAAATTACTACTTGTTAAATTTATTTTAAGATTTATCAAGCAACAAACTATAGTGCTATAGAATATTATGTAATGTATTCTTCACTTTCCAATATGAGCCCTAGACATATGATTTACTGCTTATCATACACATGCCTTCTTCTTCGGGGACCAGTCCCGCCCACAGCCTTATTGAGTGTGTGTGGTCTCTGTGACCCTGGCCCTTGCAACAGCTGATTGAACAAAAGATGGGAACTTGACCTAACTGTATAGTTTCTGGCAATTTATGACTTGTCTAGTGTGAATTGGAATGGTTCCAGTGGATTCTTCTCTTGGGAACTTGGTATTAGAGAAACAGGAAATTCTTGATTGGAAAGGGTTACTAGAACTGGAAGGTTATGAGTGAAGGTTATTGGGGGAACTAGAGTAAGAGTCAGTAGAGGAAGTTGGTAGGCAGGGGAGAAGTGTGTGTGTGGGTGGAGGGGGGCGCGGCAGAAAGAGAGAAAACCACAGCCCTTAATAAATGGAGAAAGATGTCATGGCTGAGTTTTCAGTTTCTGATTCTAGTCCTTGCTGAGCCCAAATGTGCTTTATTTTGATCTTTCCATATCTGTGTTACATCAGTAAAATAAGCCCCCCCTTGTTTAATCTGAGCTTGAGTGGAATGCTGATCACTGAATCCAAAAGACCTTAATTAGCCAATGAAGTTATGAGCTACATTCCTTTTCTATTCAGAGGAGACAATCTCCCCTCTGTCCTTTTCTAGAGGTTAGCAGGATTGAAATATCAAACTCCAAATCAAAGTGTCTTTATCTTCAGCAGATAGGATTGCCGAATACTAAATAAAGGTGTACAAAGAATAGGACTTACAGCTTTTTAAAGTCACATTTTTTGTCCTTCCCTCTTTTGAAGTCTTTCAAATCCAGAGGGAAAATGTATGGACTAGAAGGAAGCGTTGAAGATAAGCAGTCAGCAGCTTGGCACTGGCTCATGCCACTCTGGCTCTCGGTGTTGGTGTGGTCATGACATAATAAGGGAACACAGAAGCCTGGGCAGTTGCAGTCATCTATTGGCCACAATGTTGAGTACAGGGACCCTCATCCACACATGGGCCTCTTCTCCAAGCCCACTTCCTTGAAAGGTGTATCTAAGTTGGTATTAAAGATAACTTTTTTCAAGTTCTCATCTTAACTGTCACAACATGCTTTATTATTATTATTTTTTTTAAGTGTATGCTCTTCTTTCCAGTTAGCTGAATGAAGATGAAAATATGCTAGACCTGATGCAAATAAATGTGGCACTTGTGATACCCCTTGTCACGTGCAGTTGGCCCAGCTGATTTCAGGGCAGCTGTGGCGGACGGTTCCCTCTACTTGCCCGTGTCACAGTAGGGCTCATGCTCCTCTGTCATGCTTTTTCTGAAGCTGTGGACAGGCAGCAGATAGGCACAGCTCAGGATTGCCCTCTAGAACAGCCTTCAGTCCAAGGGAAATGGGACTGAGTGGACAAATGTCCATGGCTTCCTGTCCTTCTGTGAGTCAGTTACAAATGTCCTTCTTATGCATTTCCTCTGAACAGCACCCATGTGATGGAGCGCTAGTTTTCTCTGAGGCAGCCTGCTTATTCATGCTCCCTTTTGGTTTTTCTCTCTTCTGTGTCTCACTTTGTCTACTTCCCTTCTTCTGCTTCCTGCTATCACCTCCTAAATAAATGACCTGTACCATAATCCTTGTGCTAGGGTCTGCTTTGGAGAGCATCATAACTAAGACCAATAATGACCAATTTTTTATGTTAACATATAACAGTTTATGTTCATATATAATACGCCCTCCCTTTCATGGATCACAGCCTTGTCATGGCGAAAAAGCTTGGATAACTGAATAAAGTTATGAGCCATACCATGCAGGCCCACCCAAGACAGGTCATACTGAAGTGTTCTGACAAAACATGGGCCACTGGAGGGGGGAATGGCAGACCACTCAAGTATTCTTGCTAGGAGAACCTCATGAACAGTATGAGAAATCAGAAAGATATGACACTGGAAGATGAGCCCCGCAGGCTAGAAGGTGTCCAGTACACATTGGGGAAGAGGAGAGGGCAATTACTAATAGCTCCAGAAAGAATGAAGCAACTGGGCCAAAGTGAAAAAGACACTCAGCTGTGAATGTGTCTAGTGGTGAAAGCAAAGTCCGATGCTGCAAACAGCAATATTGCATAGGAACTTGGATTGTTAGGTTCATGAATTAAAGTAAATTGGATGTGGTCAAACAGGAGATGGCAAGACTGAACATCAACATTTTAGGAATCAGGGAACCAAAGTGGATGAGAATAGGTGAATTTAATTCAGATGACTATTATATCTATTACTGTGGGCAAGATCCCTTAGAAGAAATGGAGAAGCCCTCCTTGTCAACAGAAGAGTTCAAAAGGTGGTTATTTGGATGCAACCTCAAAAAATGGCAGCATGATCTTGGTTCATTCCAAAGCAAACCATTCAACATCACAGTTATTCAAGTCTGAGCCCCAACTACTGATGTCAAAGAAGTCGGAGTTAACTTAATACCTACAAGACTTTCTAGAACTAACACCAAAAAAAAAAAAAAAAAAAAAGATGTCCTATTTATCATAGGAGATTGGAATGCAAAAGTAGGAAGTCAGGAGGCACCTGGAATAATGGGCAGCTTTGGCCTTGGAGTACAAAATGAAGCAGGGCAAAAGCTAACAGAGTTTGGGTCAAGAGATCATGCTGGTCATAGCAAACACCTTTTCCCAACAACCCAAGAGATGGCTCTGTGCATGGACATCACTAGATGGTCAGTACCAAAATCAGATTGATTACATTCTTTGTAGCCAAAGATGGAGAATTGCTATACAGTCAATGGAAATAAAATGTAAAGGTGACTGTGGCTGATATCATAAGCTCTTTATTGCAAAACTCAGGCTTAAATAGAAGAAAGTAGGAGAAACTGCTTGGCTATTAAGATATGACCTAAATCAAATCCCTTATGATTATACAGTGGAAGTGACAAATAGATTCAAGCAATTAGATCTGGTAGACAGAGTACCTGAAGAACTATGGACAGAGGTTTGTAACACTGTAAAAGAGGCAGGGACCAAAATCACCCCTAAGAAAAAGAAATGCAAGAAGGCAAAGTGGTTGTCTGAGGAGGCTCTCAAAATAGTTGAGGAAAGAAGAGAAGCGATAGGCAAGGGAGAAAGGGGAAAATATACCCAACTGAATGCAGAGATCCAGAGAACAGCACTGAGAGATAAGAAGGCCTTCTTAAATTAACAATGCAAAGACATAGAGGAAAACAATAGAATGAAAATGACTAGAGACCTTCTCAAAAAAATTGGAGATATCAAGAGGACATTTCATGCAAGGATAAGCACGATAAAGGACAGAAATGGTAACGTCTTAACAGAAGTAGCAGAGATTAGGAAGAAGTGGCAAGGATATACAGAAGAACTATACAAGCAAGGTCTTAATGATCTGGATAATTATGATGGTGTGGTCACTCACCTAGAATTGGACATCCTGGAGTGTGAAGTCAGGTGGGCCTCAGGAAACATTTCTACCAACAAAGGTAGTAGAAGTGATGGAATTCTAGCTGAGCTATTTAAAATCCTAAAAGGTGATACTTGTTTCAGTGCTGCACTCAATATGTCAGCAAATATGGAAAACTCAGCAGTAGCCACAGGACTGGAAAAGGCCAGTTTTCAGTCCAATCCCTAAGAAGGTTAATGCCAAAGAATGTTCAAACTACTGTACAATTGTGTTCATTTCATAAGCTAGCAAGGTTATGTTCAAAATCCTTTAAGCTAGTCTTAAGCAGTATGTGAACTGAGAACTGCCAGATGGACAAGCTGGGGTTCAAAGAGGTAGAGGAATCAGAGATCAAATTGACAATATTCCATGGATCATGGAGAAAGCAAGAAAATTCCATAAAAATATCTCCTTCTTCTTCATTGACTGTGCTAAAGCCTTTGACTGTAGGATCACAACAAACTGTGGAAAATTCTTAAAGAGATGGGAGTACCAGCCCACCTTACCTATCTCTTGAGAAACCTGTATGTGGGTCAAGAAATAACAGAACCAGACATGGAACAGCTGACTTGTTCAAGATTAGGAAAGGAGTACCAAGGCTGTATATTGTCACCCTGCTTATTTAACTTATATGCAGAGTACATCATGTGAAATCCTGGGCTGGATGAATCACAAGCTGGAATCAAGATTGGCAGGAGAAATATTAACTAGCTCAGATATGCCAATGATACCACTCTAATGGCAGAAAGGGAAGAGGAACTAAAGAGCCTCTTGATGAGGATGAAAGACGAGAGTAAAAGAGCTGGCTTGAAACTCAATATACAAAAAATTAAGGTCATGGCATCTGGTCCCGTCACTTCATTGCAAATAGAAAGGGAAAAAGTGAAAGCACCAACAGATTTTATTTTCTCAGGCTCCCAAATCACTGTGGATGGTGACTGCAGCCATGAAATTAAAAGGCGCTTGCTCCTTGGAAGAAAAGCTATGATAAACTTATACAGCATATTGAAAAGCAGAGACATCAGTTTGCCAATAAAGGTCCAAATAGTCAAAACTATGGTTTTTCTAGTAGTCATGTACTCATGTGAGAGTTGAGCCATAAAGAAGGCTGAGCACTAAAAAATTGATGCTTTCAAACTGTGGTGCTGGAGAAGACTCTCGAGAGTCCCTTGGACTGCAAAGAGATCAAACCAGTCGATCCTAAAGGAAATCCACCTTGAATATTCATTGGAAAGACTGATGCTGAAGCTCTAGTACTTTGGCCACTTAATGCGAAAGAGCCAACTCGTTGGAAAAGACCACACGTTGGGAAAGATTGAAAGCAAATAGAGAAGGGGACAGCAGAGGATGAGATGGTTAGATAGCGTCACCAATTCAGTGGACATGAATTTGAGCAAACTCTGGAGATAGTGGAGGACAGAGGAGCCTGGTATACTGCATTCCATGGAGTTGCAAAGAGTCAGACATAGCAATTAAACTACAACATGGTGCTCCCTGCTTTCCAGAGCTCAGATGCCATCACTGTAGACAGTTCTGCATGCAAATAGTGGAATATGTGGTGAAAGAGAATACCTCCCCTAAAAACTTCCCCTTTCCCATGTAGAGTCATACAAGTTATTTTTCATACACCTCAGTATATTTTACTGGCTTGTAAAAGCCGTTTAGGTTTTTTCACAAAGTATTCATTGGTTCAGTCCCAAATCAGCACCATTTATGCAGAACCATCTCTTGTATTTTTTTTTTTTTCCTTTATCAGCAGTGTTTTTGCCATAGATCAAGTGGTTGGGGAATAGGCTAACTAATTTTATGCAAGCAGTATTTATGATGTGAAATCTGATTTACCTATGTTTGCTAAGATACCATAAAATGTGGGAGCTGGGAGGGTTCTTGGACACAGTCCTGCCCACTCCCTTATTTAACGGTGGAGGAAACTGAGGTCCAGTGGGACTAAATAACTCTTCCAAGGTTGTAATTCCTAACAGAGATAAAATTAGAATTCAAACCAACTGGTTTTCAGTACACAAGGGTCTCAGCTCAGAGTTTTCAAAGCTAAATATAATATTTGACTGTTTCTCTCTCGTATAGTTTTTCAAATTGTATCTATAAAGCTCCAGGTTCTGATATTCTTCTGTGCTATTCTCATGTTGGAATAGAATCAGGTGGCACAGAAGCTATTGTTACAGCCCTAGAATAGAGTCTGGCTTTTGCAGTGGGACAATTGAAGCTGCCGTCATGGGTGTCTGGTCAACATATTATGTGGGACAAGAGGCTGAACTAATATCGATCCCACCCCTGTGAATCTTCACAGGATCCCATGCTATGGAAGAACCCACTACCTACATAGAAGCTGTCAAATTAGGCACATTAATAATCAAAACTCTCCAAGAATATCTCTGCATCAGATCAATCCAAGCATTAGCAAAGCAGCCAGAAACATTTTCTTGGAGTCTTCTCTTTGACTCTCACTTATTTTCTCACCAACTGCTGGCCCCGCTTTTTTTGCCCTGGAACCATCCCCATTATCAGACACGCCAAGACAAGCTCTGCAATTGGATTGTCTGAAAATGAACAACACACAGATAGAGAGGAACAGATATTCTAACACCCCTCCGCGCCTGTTAAAGTCACACTCCCAGCAAACTCCAACAATCCAGATGACTGAGGAAAATGCAGTTTCCCAGGAGAAACAAGGAACTGGACAGGTAGCACTTTGAAAAGAGCTTTGTCTGGCAAGGTAGGCTGAGAGGGAGTGACCGTTCTTCCCAGAGAGCATATGGAAGTGTTGACAGGCTCACTTCTTAGTGTGGCCAAGAAAGAACTTAGATCCAATGAAGGAAAACGAGTGAACACAGATGACAACCAATCATGGTTTTCACAGAGCCGGAAATCCAGTCCATGAGGCCTGGGGAATTCACAGACACAACCTTGGCAAGGGTGACCTTTTTAGGACCTTCCCTAGACTCAGCAATGTTAATTGGTCTTTTTGTTGAGGTATGAATTTGAATTCCATCCTGTGTGAAGGTGAGACCAGGACACAAATCGCTTAGCATGTTAGTACGGCACAGGAGCATCCAGGAGGAATCTGTCTGCCACCGGCCGTGTTGCTGCCCCTTTCTGGGGTGCTGATTTCTATGTGTGAGGATTGACCATACAGAGATAAATCCCCCATGGTTTTGTTCCACTTTGTGACACAGCCATTTTGAAGTGAAGAGACACCCTCACTGGGCATTCTAAGCTTGTTTCTCTAATAGCCTCGCATCCGGCATCTGCAAGAATTTTAAGATTTTGTGTTTGTTGTGCAGACTTTTAATCACCCTGATTCTAGTATCTCTTCCTAGTTCAGCAATATCTGCGTGTGTTTCATCGCTCAGTCGTGTCAGACTCTTTGCAACCCAATGGACTGTAGCCCACCAGGCTCCTCTGTCCATGGGATTCTCCAGGCAAGAAGACTGGAGTGGGTTGCCATACTCTCCTCCAAGGGATCTTGCCAACCCAGGGATCAAACCCAGGTCTCCCACATTGCAGGTGGACTCTACCGACTGAGCCACTAGGGAAGCCCAGCAACATCTACTCTTCTTGTTTTAGTCCCTGCCTTAGTTTGGGTTTCTCCAAAAGCCAGCTCTGTCAGGATTTCTCAACCTGGGCCCTTAACACTGGGGGTTGGATAAGTCTTTGTTGTGGGGAGCTACCCTGAGCATTGTAGGAGGTTAAGAAGCTTCCCCGGCCTCTGGACGCACCCTTGGTTACGGCAGACACAAATGTCTCCATGGGTTACCAAAGGTACTCTGGGGAGAAAACGGTTTCTCCAAGTCACAGGTGTAGATCCAGGCAGTAACTGACACTGAATTTCAAGTCTGAAGGCTATCTGCTGGCAGAACTCCCTCTTCAGGGAGGAGGTGTGTTTTTCTATTAAAAAACCTGCAACTGGTTGCATGAGGCCCACTCTCCTTGTGGAGGGTAATGGTTACTCAGTCTGCTGATCTACTAAAAAGTTAATCTCATTTAAACAAGACACAGAAGCATCTAGAATGTTTGACCAAATATCTGTATGCTAATCATGTTGACATTTAGAGTGGACTGTCAACAGAAAGGAAAGGGAAGCCATTAAAGGTATATTGTTCCACACGTTCTAATGGAAGTGGGAGTGTAGCTCGGCTGGGGAAATTCGAGAAATGGTATAAAATACCTGTCTCACAGTTATCCATCCCACTCATAGGACTGAGGGAACTGGGGTGTTTGTATATTAGATCCCAGCACTCGTGGACTGAGGTGTGTTCCCAAGGAGCTGTAATTCCCTGGCACTTCTGGTTTGCTGCACACCCAGGAAAAGCAGACTCTGGTGGCTAATGAAACCCATCAGGGAACTTCCCTGGTGGTCCAGTGGTTAAGACTTTGCCTTCCAACACAGGAGGTGTGTTTGACCCCTGGTTGGGGAGCTAGGATTCCACGTCTCACAGTAAAAAAAAAACAAAAAACAAAAACCTAAAACAAACAATACTGAAACAAATTCAATAAAGACTTTAACATTGGTCCACACAAAACAATCTTTTATTTTATTTTATTTTTATTATTTATTTATTTATTTACTTTACAATATTGTATTGGTTTTGCCATACATCAACATGCGTCCACCATGGGTGTACACGTGTTCCCAATCCTGAAACCCCCTCCCACCTCCCTCCCCATACCATCCCTCTGGGTCATCCCAGTGCACCAGCCCCAAGCTTCCTGTATCCTGCATCGAACCTGGACTGGCGATTCATTTCTTATATGATATTATACATGTTTTAATGCCATTCTCCCAAATCATCCCCCCTCCCTCTCCCACAGAGTCTAAAAGACATTGACGGATAATTGCTTTACAATATTGTGTTGGTTTCTGCCATACAGCAACGCGAGCCAGCCATAATTTTATTACACACACACACACACACACACACACACACACCCCCACCCACCCACCCCCTCTCCCTCTTGAGCCTCTTCCCCTGTCCCATCCTACCCCTCTAGGTTGTCAGAGAGTGCCAGGCTGGGCTCCCTGTGCTATACAGCAGCTTCCCACTAGCTAGCTATTTTACATTTGATAAAACACACACACACACACACGCACGCACGCACGCGCGCACACACACACACACACACACACACACACGTACTGCTTTCTCAATTTGTCCTTCCCTCTCCTTCCCCCACTTTGTCCAGAAGTCTGTTCTTTACGTTTGCATCTCTCTTCCTTCCCTGCAGGTAGGTTCATAGTACTATTCTTCTAGATTCCATGTATATACATTAATATTTTGCTCTTTCTGACTTAATTCACTGTATATAACTGGCTCTAGGTTCATCTACCTCACTATATGTGTGCATACTCACAACTGACTCAAATTCGCTCTTCTTTATGGCTGAGTAAACAGGTGGTGCTAGTGGTAAAGAACCCGCCTGCCAGGGCAGGAGACATAAGAGAACCAAGTTCGATCCCTGGGTTGGGAAGATGCCCTGGAGGAGGGCATGGCAACCCACTCCAGTATTCTTGCCTGGAGAATCCCACGGATGGAGGAGCCAGGCTACGGTCGATGGGGTCACAAAGAGTTGGACATGACTGAAGCAACTTGGCAGACACGCATGCAAAAATCTTTAAAAAAAAGACAGAGAGAGAGAGAAAGAAACTCCCTGTTTGCCCTAAGGCAAACAGGGGCTGCTGCTGGAAACCAAAATTTAGACTGACATGTAAAAAAGTGTTACGTGAAGGACTATGGATAATGCCCTGACAGTATCTGCTGCACTTTGAGAGTAACCCTTCAAGAATTGGTCCAAGTGTCTGGTGTTAGGATTTCTTCAGAGGTACTGCCATCCTCATTTATTGGCTTCTTCTCTCCATCCCTCTAAATATTTGATCTGTTTTAAAATCGTAGTAAAGTACATGTAACATAACATTTTCCATCTTAAGCAGGATTAAATATATAGTTCACTGGCCTTAAAGATGTTCACATTGTTGTGTTATTATCAACACCATTCATCCATGACATTTTTATCTCCCAAAATTGAAACTCTGGACGTTAAATATAAACTCCCCATTCTCCCCTGTCCTTGGTGACCTCTGTTCTACCTCTGTCTCTATGCATTTGACTACTCTAGGAACCTCATTTGAGAGGAATCATACCGTCTTTGTCCTTTTGTGTCTGGCTTATTTCGTTTCCCATAATGTCCTCAAGGTTCATCCATGTTGTAGCATATGTCAGACTTGCCTTTCTTTGAAAGTCTGAATAATATTCCATTGTATGTAAACTTTGTTGTGTTTAGCTGTTCATCCATCACTGGACACTTGGGTTGCTTCTCTTTTTTGGCTTCTGTGAATAGTATTGCTCCAAACATGGGTATACAAATATTTCTTGAAGTCTCTGTTTTCAGTCCTTTGGTTATATACCCAGATGTAGAAAGGCTGGATTATTTACCTTTTGAGTGCCCTACATAAAAAGTAAACACAATATGTGGAAAACAACTGAGCAGAAAGATCAGTGTGCTAGGAAGGAAATAAACTACCCATAAATTCTCAAAATCTGGATTCATCAGTTGCTATAACCCCAGTCATACCTGAGCTGCTTTGAATCTAAAACGCATCAGTGGGTTGTACATAGTCACCATAGCTTCATGTTCTAAAACCAGTTTTATTTGTCTCCTCCTTTGCCTTCTGATGAAGAGCTTTGTTTGTGAAATGCCTGTCTTCTGAAGTTCTTGGAAGATCTCAAATGAGTTGTTCTCGTAAATGAAGGCAAAAACATTGTCTGGCAAAACCTGTGACTGACAACATTTTTTTTTTTTTTCATTACCTGATCTCTATGCCTTAATTCTCTAGCACTTTCCATTTTCTCTTTTTTTTTTCTCAGAGTTTTGCAGCAAACTGCTGTTTAGCAAAGAGAAGCCAAATTCAGTCTTAGGCCAAACCCCGGTTGCAGTCTGTTTCTTTTTGTTGTTGATACCAGCATCACATCCCACCTGGCCAGACCTGCCAAGTTTTTTGGATTTCCTAGAGGAGGTTTTTATTCTGTCTGCTTGTCTGCACTTGTATACAAAACCTGTAATTATATAATAGGTGAACTTACTGGTGTGCTATTGTGCTTTCTTTTCTTTTTTTAAACCAACTGAATTGGCCCTTTTTATATTTTGAGCCTATTGTTACCTTTATGACTGTTACAGTTTCCTTCCCCCTGGCTTCTGATACTTCAGCCTTTATGCCAGCAACTAAATATTTATGTAAAAAAAAAAACATTAAAAGTCATTTGTCTTTCAGCGAAATCTTAAAACTTTTCTATTTCCTGTACAATCTGTACGCTTTAATGTTATAGCTGTAAATGAGTGTTGATGAAAGCGTTTTGTTCTTAAAATATGTTATCCTGGTTTTAGGTAAGAAGGATCACCTACAAAAGTCATGAAATATTAAGTATACATACTTAATGGTTTTGCTTAAAAATCCATGTCATCTAATTTGTGATATTCCTAATCTATCTTTAATTCAGAAAAAGGTTTGTGGTCAACACATCATACAGACTTTTCTGAAAAGTTGCCTAAAATATGGGATACTTAAAGTGCCATGTGCTGTGCTGAGTGGCTCAGTGGTGTCTGACTCTGGGACTGCATGAACTGTAGCCTGCCAGGCTCCTCTGTCTATGGGGATTCTCCAGGCAAGAATATGGAGTGGATTGCCATGCCCTCCTCCAGGGGACCTTCCCAACCCAGGGATCAAACCCAGGTCTCCAGCATTGTAGGCGAATTCTTTACTGTCTGAGCCACCAGGGAAGCTTAATGCTTGATAAATTTGTTGACTGACCAAAATGCCAACACTTTAAAGAAAATAAAGGAAATGATATGCCATTGTCTATTTCATGATACTGCCCATTCCGTTCTTCAGTGTGGCAGTCTTTCCCTCAAAATTGTTAACTTTCTGGAGGCTAACTTCTGCTGCTGCTGCTAAGTCACTTCAGTTGTGTCCAACTCTGTGTGACCCCATAGACAGCAGCCAACCAGGCTCCTCTGTCCACGGGTTTCTCCAGGCAAGAATACTGGAGTGGGTTGTAATTTCCTCCTCCAGGAGGCTAACTTGGTGCTCTTCAATTTCTGTAGGTTGTGTTTTTCCTAAGAGGTACGGCATCTTAGGTTGTAGAAGTACTTTTTTGTGCTTTTTGTACTCTTTGCTTCAAGGTAAGCTTAAAGAGAGATAGTTGGAATATAATTCTTTGACACTCAGTAGATGCTGAACTTTCTGCTTAGAGCAGAGCCCAGAACCCAGTCAGTTTCCAAATATTGGTTGTTGATGCTATTGCTGTTAGAGCTGTGGGGACCATTGGTCATTAACCCTAAAGCGTTTTCCAAGTGATTCTGGATTAGTGTTCTTGGTGAACATCCCTGAAGACAGTTGTTTACTGACACAGTGGATAAAATACATCAGTAAAAACTGAACTTAAGGTTTTATCTCTGGATATGTGTCTGAGGAAAAAGAACTTGTGGACAGCCTAATCTAATCAGTCCTCCCACTTTCAATCTTTTTACTAATGTTATTCATCTCTTTCCCATCTTCTTCATTGTAGGTGTTAAAGCTTTTTTGTCGATGAGGTCTGGAATCTCACTTGATTTCTTTATGATGGGGACTAATGTGGTAACTTAGTAATTGATCAGAGAAATAAACATTGATTCATAGGATAGACATCTTTTACTTCCTTTGAATCAGAGAAGGTTACCAAAAACCACTCAGATGGAATTTTTCAGATGGAAGTGATCAAAGCAAGGTAGTACAGAGTTCATGTAAGATGGAACAATTTTATATAGTAAATGCCCAACTGAATATGAACACAAATAAGACTCTTGGATTGCCTCTACAAGTCAGAATGAAAGTGTGGTAGGAGGGAAAAGTAAACCATAGTGTGAAAGAGTGAAGTTATAAATGGCCCCGGAGACTAACCAGATTCATTTGGAGCCTTTTGTCCCAAGATTCAGTACTACACTCAAGATGGACAATCTGGTTCCTTTCTTAGATGGTCAGTAGGCCTGAAGACAGCTCTTGCTGAAAATGCAGAAGCACTTATTGAAGCGGCTGACGTGATGTTCAGTTCCAAGGAGCTGTATACCAAAGGAGGGTGGAATTTGACATTTATCAGACCCAGGCACAAACACTGGCAATTTGCTTCAGTAAATATGTATATAGCTCTTTGGTCCAAGCAAAAAGACGGGAAACAGCAGTTGGCCGTAGCAGGGATTCTAATATTAAACTTAACAAGTGAGTCCAGAGCTGATTATTTGAACCGAGTTTAATTCCCTTTATGTCTTCCGGCAGCTCACCTTCTTATTTGAGAATACACATGAAAGAACCATCCTGGGTAGTCCAAAGGGAACTAACTGTGAGATCTAGTCCCAGCTCTGACTCAACCTGTGTGACATCTCTAGTCTAACTTGATAGTGTTGAAGCATTTCTTTTTCTAGCCTTAGCCCCTTTCTTTTCAACTGTCTTCCATGAAACCCTAGTACATAAAACAGATGAAAACAAGCCTAGCAGGCCTGGTTCAACTGAGGGCAAGGGTCCCAGAGTCCAGCCTACAGAACCTCTTGCCTTTGTCTCCACCCACTTGTTCATGACCTGACTTAAACAGAAAACAGTTTGAAAAGGAACATACTGCTTGTTCTTCCAAAGACATTTCTGTCTCTGAACATCTAATGTCATTTATATATTTCACATCCATTTCATCTGGGCCTTGTCCCTCCCATCTAAATGCCCTCTGTCACATAGTCTCCCTCCAAAGCAACAGAAACCTGACTCCAAACATTCAGACACATAGAGATTTTTTTTTAGACTAATAATCTGTTCCCAATAATTTTGTTCCCAATCATCTGTTCCCAACAATTTTGTTCCAAATCTGGAACAGGACCTAGGAAATTCCAGGGTATACAGAGCAGACTAAAATGTACTCCACTTAAGAAAGCTTTCCCTTTTTATCTTCATGACACATAAGAAAACATTCCTTATATACCTTCTTTCTTTTGTACAGCTGTATTGTCACCAGCCGCTGACCTCCATCTTTAATTCTACATTCCCATCGTTAATTTCAGGTCAACATACACAGAGACACACAGAATTCTCTTTCACGGAGTAGGACAGAGAATCTACCATTCAGGACAAGAAACGAGAAAGGGGATGCAATTATTATGTTTTTCTCTCCCTGTCACAAGCAACTTAGAATAACATGGGATTAAGTTTTTTTCTGAGTAAATCATATCTTTCTGGGCCATTGGGGGAAAATGCTCTCAGTAGACTTAATCTTCTCCTCTGGGCTTTCATGTAATTTTGTTTTATTTTTAAGACACTTGATATTTGGTTTGAATGATAATTTAGGGATAAATTTGCCTTCTTTTCCTATTATGATGCAAACTTCTTGAGGGTCAGAACTTTTCCACGCACAGCCCTGAATATTTTGTAGGGATAAATATGTTACCTAATATAATGTAGCTGTTTCAGGAATTCGTGGTGAAGTGAATTGAGGTAAGTCCCAAGTTGATCTTTTAAACAGAGGTTGGCAAGTTATAGGCCATGGGCCAAGTGCAGCTCATCACTTGTATTTATAAATAAAATTTTATTGGCCTACAGCCATGCTACTTTCAATGTATTGTCTATTGCTGCTTTTATGCCCTAGTGGTGTATTTGATTTATTATAACAAAGACTGTATGGTCCACAAAGCCACAGATATTTGCTAACAGGCAAGAGTTTATCAACCTGTCACCTAAACTCCAGGTGAATGAATACATGTACCTATTTTAGTGATAATTATTTTTGTTATTGTTGAACTACTTTCAAGTCCATATAGTTTCATTAATCAAATTTGCTACTTCTGTTTCAGTTATTGGTAAATGGTCATATGAGTCAAGTAGATATAAAAGTAATTTACCCACCATAATTGATTATTTTTCTTATCTTGTGGGTTTTTAACTATGCAGTGGGAAAAAAATAGTTTTGCCCTTTCATTTCTTATTAGTCAAAGCTCTTCTAATTTTATGTAACAAAAGACAAAGTCAAACTAGCCACCTTAATAAAACCTAAAGCGATTGGAGAAGAAATTGATTGCCTCATGAAACCTAAAATTAAGCTGTTGAGCTGGCTTTAAGAAGTGCTGGATTCAGAGATGGCGAAAGGCTCTCTCATCAACTTGCAAAGATAGTGTCAGGGCTTTCTCAGCAACGTGATGCAGCTGGATTCTTTCTACATGTTTGTTTTTCTCCTTTTTTGTGT
Organism: Bubalus kerabau; assembly: GCF_029407905.1. Classification (NCBI taxonomy): domain Eukaryota; kingdom Metazoa; phylum Chordata; class Mammalia; order Artiodactyla; family Bovidae; genus Bubalus; species Bubalus kerabau. Next base: position 32,730,276 of record NC_073643.1, on the reverse strand, counting down.
AAATGATCCCATACCCTCTCACATGAAAGAAAGTTATTTCTAGCTTCAGCCACTTGTCCTGCATAGCTTGTTATCCAAAAGGAAGAGGAACTTGTCTCTCCCAGTATTTATATATTGAATTTACATATTTATTGAATCTCTCAGTATTTATATATTTTATTTATATATATAAAGGGCTGTATCTGCCCAAGTCACATGATTGGTCACTCACTGTGACCAAAAAGATGAGATGTCATAGAATTGATTGACCCTAGGTCATGTGCTCAACACCATACATACTGGGTTCTGTAACTGATAGTCCTACAATAACCGCATTGTGGATAAGGGACAGTGTTCCAGTGGAAAGAAGGCCATTTTACAAATAAAACCAGTGATGTCTGTCTCCTACAGAAATACACCAGAATTTTAGTGGAGGCCACCAGATTTTACAAACCACAACCAGGTCTAGGAAGAGTAATTTCATTCTCCCTCTCTTATCTTGTGCTATCTTTCCTCATCAGCAGCAGCACCATTATCTTTCATCCTTTTGAACATGTGTTTCCAGAAAACATCACAGTACAGTTTTAGCTGCTTTGGAAGAGATTCTATGTTCACAACTCTACCCAAGCTTCCATTTACTTCAAAACATATATCCTGTCTCCTTGGATTCTGCTGCTTCTCTTCCATATTACTTGTTGGTTCTAGATTTAATCTAGTTATATGACTGAAGTTGGAATTTATGTTTGTAACATTATTCTGAAAATGTTAAACTTCGACCATTAAACAATTAAGATGCATGTGCTTCCAAAGTGAGATTGAGGAGTGAAATGAACAGAAGAAATGCCAGAGTGCAGAAGGATGGGATAGGTTTTGAGGGGTGAGGAAGGGTCAGGAGAATTCCTTGTACCCCAACACACCTCCCACCACATTTCAACCCAAGAGCATCTAAACTTTTGGATCCTGAGAAGAATTTTCATAGGAAGGCTAAACTGAATGAATCATTTACAAGTCTTGATATGTTGTATCCTCCCTGCTTGTCTTATAGCTTAAAGACACTGTGATTGATATATAAGTACTACTACTTAGTGTCATCTGTACATAATTAGCCTCAAATTGTAATGAATTAACACGTTTTGCCTTTTCATGAAGTGATTCTATTACTGTTTTTTTCTCCCCTCTCCCATATTTAAAATTAAAAAAAAAAAAAAACCAGTTTGAAACTTCCATCATACGAGGTGAAATTCTCTCTAAAATGTTAGCTCACAGTGAAGGATGATCAAGGATAGCTAGGTAACCAGATCATCTAAGTTACAGGACACAGTTCACATGATTCCTGGCTCCTTTGCTTTTTCTAAAGCATTTCACCTGTTGGCTGTCTTTTTCTCCACGTCTCCTCCCTGTGAATACATAGAAAATCCCCAAGTATGGTCAAGGTTTTGAGTCATTTTGAAAGAATCCAAGCCAGAGAGATTTATTTGTTTCCATAATCTATATAACTTGGCATAGATAGATGTTAGTAATAAAAGCATTACACAATAATTCTAAATTTGTTTCTAAACAGACTTCAAGGAATATGTTTCTGAGAGTGAGAGGGAGAAGGAGAAGATTTCAGAGTGTGGATTTACCTTTTAATTCTCATTACACATATCCTGAGCAGCTGCCTGAACATTTAGAACTTTGAAACTGAAGCCTCCTAAATTCCCAGCACTCTCTGCTGTTCCTGTGCTTTTACTTTGAGCACCTCAATGTGTATTTCAGTGCTAAGCTCTTAGTAAGCAGAATATCCAACTATATGTATATCTCAAATAGTTTCCTCCTCAATAACCTTGGGTTTTCTTTGGCACTGTTGTTGCCAGGCCACAGATTTGAAGTTGAAAACAGGCTATTTTCTGTGGAAGTTTCTCATGTATAAGAATCCATCTCAGATTCCGACCAATGCAATCAGAGAAATTAGTTTATTGATGAAACCCTTGTCCATGAATGGCTTTTTGAAAATAAAAATGCTTTTCTTTCTTCTGGAAAAGAATGAAACAATTCCCCTATTGTTCCCATACTTGCTTCGAATTTATTTTCCACTCCTTATTATGCATGCCTCCTTTATGTCATTGATACATAATCCATTATGTGCCTCTTATCGTATTTGCTACAACCATTGTCTCAAGATGATGTCGAAGGACATTAGATACCAGAGACTAACTTTGCACGAGTGAATTAATGTCAGTGTTGAAGGAGTCTATAATCATATGACTAAATGGGCTTTCAGGAGGCCACACAGTATGCTGATGACAGAATCAAGAATGAAACCTAGGAATTCTGACCATTTGTCTTATTCTCTGTCCACAAATGATACCGCCTATTCTTAGTCTTGACTAAAGACCTGCTGAAAGCAATCCATTGACTGGTAACAGAGCATTCATGAAGGAGTTTTTGTTGTTGTTGTTGTTTTTAATGACCCAGTGGAAATTTCTTTAGTGATTATACATAATTTCTGAAAGTTGTGTGCATGTATGACTCTACATGCAATGTTTTTTGGTAGAAAGTAAGATTGTTACAACTTGAAGTATGTTGAAATTTTCCTTTGAAGGCTTATTTTATTTAGAAGTCACAAAGCTCTAGTTTATCTTATATTAGGAAAAGCTTTATACTATATATAAAATTATTGCCATGTGTCCTTAGGGCAAGGAAATATGGACTGAAGAGTCAGATAGACCCGAGTTCAAATGGCTTTCCATCAGTAGCTAGCTATTTGATCTTAGACAAGTATTTATCACTTTTTCAGTCTTCTGTTTTCTGATATTGGAAAATGGAGGTATTAAAATCGATTGCTTTTGGAGGGAAAAAAAAGACTTAATTTCTAGGCTTGTGACCTTAAGTGAAATAATCCATTAAAAATATTTAGGACAGAATTTTGCAAAGATGGCAACTATGGTATGGTCTAGTTTTTAGATGTTACTCAGTTCCTGCATAGAAATACCAGAACAACTAGGAAGCTGCACCCAAACCCTGGAGAGAGTGTTGGCAATAAGATAAAGTGAGACGAGCCCCATGCACTCCGAAGTGCAACAGGATGGGGACGGAACAACCAAAGCCACCATATCTGCCTATTAGTGGCATCAGTGCAGATTTCAGGGAGTTTCTGACAACCAAAACGACCAGACATCATCAGAGGACTTTTGTGGATGTGTATAACTAAGCTGACATGCTCTTTTCATGTAGACTTAGTACCATTCTAAAAGAAATGATGGAAGAACAGGAGAGGGAGTGCAAAAAACAAAAAAAGATACTTAACCATTTTCAGGAATCCAGTTAGTGATGGTACTGTTCATATAATTATTCTAAGAGAGTTGTGTTTGTCATGTAAGATAAAGACAATGGGTGACTGTGAGATAGTTGTAATTCTATCATTCCAGGTGTCCTTGAGAACCAGGATTCTCAGCATATAAGATATAATATACTGGCAGTTAGGAAAATCTGTGACCCTGAATTTGAATTGAAAATATCAGTATGAAATCATAAGGCCTTCTGTGTTAATCATTATCTGTGTGCATGTATAAATATATATAATATTTCCTAGCTCTGCTTTATTTTCTTGGGCTCCAAAATCACTGCAGATGGTGACTGTAGCCATGAAATTAAAAGAAGCTTGCTCCTTGGAAGAAAAGCTATTACCAACCTAGATAGCATATTAAAAAGCAGAGACATTACTTTGCCAACGAAGGTCCATCTAGTCAAAGCTATGGTTTATCCAGTAGTCATGTATGGATGTGAGCGTTGGACTATAAAGAAAGCTGAGTGCCAAAGAATTGATGCCTTTGACCTGTGGTGTTGGAGAAGACTCTTGAGAGTCCCTTGGACTGCAAGGAGATCCAACCAGTCCATCCTAAAGGAAATCAGTCATTGGAAGTCATTGAATATTCATTGGAAGGACTAATGTTGAAGCTGAAACTCCAATACTTTGGCCACCTGATGCGAAGAACTGACTCATTTGAAAAGACCCTGATCCTGGGAAAGATTGAGGGCAGGAGCAGAAGGGGACAACAGAGGACAAGATAGATGGATGGCATCACTGACTCAATGGACATGAGTTTGAGTAAGCTCTGGCAGATGGTGAAGGACAGGGAAGCCTGGCGTGCTACAGTCCATGGGGTCACAAAGAGTCAGACACTGCTGAGTAACTGAACAACAAATATGGCAAAGGGATTTTGCAGATATGCTTACATTAAGGCTATTGATATGAGAAGAGTATTCTGGATCATCCAGTTGGGCTAATGTAATCATCATCTTATAAAAGGTAGACAGGAGGTTAGAGTTAGAGGTGGAGACATGACCACAGAGGCAGAGGTTAGAGTGATGTGTGACCACATGGCTTGGAACATGAAGAGGAGGCTTGGAGGCTGGAAGAGACTGGAAATAGATTTTCTCCACAAGCCTCCAATAGAAACACAGTCCTGCTGACATCTTGATCTGGGACTCTAAGTCACTTGGAGTTTTTGATCCTTAGCACTGTAAGATAATAGATTTGTGCTGTTTTAAGCCACTAAATTTATGGTAATTTGTTACAGCAGCAATAGGAAACTAGTATAAAGAAATCCCATTCCTATGCATCTACAGTTGGTTAACTTATTACAAAGGAGGCAAGAATGTACAGTGGGAAAAGATAGTCTCTTCTCTAAGTGGTACTGGGAAAGCTGGAAAGCTTCATGTAAATCAACAAAATTAGAATGCTCCCTCATACCATATACAAAAATAAGCTCAGCATGGTTTAAAGACCAAAATATAAGACATGACACCATAAAACTCTAAGAAGAGAATATAAGCAAAGCATTCTCTGACATAAATTGTAGCAATATTTTCTAAGATCAATTTTCCAAGGCAAAAGAAATAAAAGCAACAATAAACAAATGGGACCTAATCAAACTTAAATGCTTTTGCTCAGTAAAGGAAGTTGTCAACAAAACAAAAAGACAACCTATGAGATGAGAGAAAATATTTGCAAACAATGCAGCTGACAAAGGGTTAATATCCAAATATAAAAACAGCTTCTACAACTCAATTTTGAAAAACCAAACAACCCAATCAAAAAGTAGGTGAAGACCTAAATAGATATTTTTCTTCCAAAAAAGTCATCAGATCAGATCAGATCAGATCAGTCACTCAGTCGTGTCCGACTCTTTGCGACCCCATGAATCGCAGCACTCCAGGCCTCCCTGTCCATCACCAACTCCCAGAGTTCACTCAGACTCACGTCCGTCAGTGATGCCATCCAGCCATCTCATCCTCTGTCGTCCCCTTCTCCTCTTGCCCCCAATCCCTCCCAGCATCAGACTCTTTTCCAATGAGTCAACTCTTCACATGAGGTGGCCAAAGTACTGGAGTTTCAGCTTTAGCATCATTCCTTCCCAAGAAATCCCAGGGCTGATCTCCTTTAGAATGGACTGATTGGATCTCCTTGCTAGTCCAAGGGACTCTCAAGAGTCTTCTCCAACACCACAGTTCAAAAGCATCAATTCTTCGGCGCTCAGCCTTCTTCACAGTCCAACTCTCACATCCATACATGACCACAGGAAAAACCATAGCCTTGACTAGACGAACCTTTGTTGGCAAAGTAATGTCTCTGCTTTTGAATATGCTATCTAGATTGGTCATAACTTTCCTTCCAAGGAGTAAGCATCTTTTAATTTCATGGCTGCAGTCACCATCTGCAGTGATTTTGGAGCCCAGAAAAATACAGTCTGACACTGTTTCCACTGTTTCCCCATCTATTTCCCATGAAGTGATGGGACCGGATGCCATGATCTTTGTTTTCTGAATGTTAAGCTTTAAGCCAACTTTTTCACTCTCCACTTTCACCTTCATACACATGGCCAATAGGCCTGTGGAAAGATATTGAACATTGCTACTGGTTAGAGAACTGCAAATCAAAACCACATTGATGTATTACCTCACATTCATTGGAATGTCTTCATCAAAAAGCCTGTAAATAATAAATGCAAAAGAGTGGTTCAGAAGGCAAAGAATCTGCCTGTAACACAGGACACCCAGGTTTGATCCCCAGGTTTGGAAGATGCCCTGGAGAAGGGAATGGCAATTCACTCCAGTATTCTTGCCTGGAGAATTCCATGGCGAGAGGAGCCTGATGAGCTATAGTACATGGGGTCATAAAGAGTTGGACACAACGGAAGAACTAACACACATACGGAGAGGGTGTAAAGGGAAGGGATCCATTGTACACTGTTGGTGGGAATGTGAATTGGTGCAGCCGCTATGGAAGGGTATGGACGTTCCTTCAAAATCTAAAACTAGAGCTTCCACATGATCTGGCAATCCCTCTCCATGGGCGTTCCTGATGACATAGCGGTAAAGAATACACCTGCAATGCAGGAGATGCAGGTTTAAGCCCTGGGTCAGGAAGATCCCCTGGAGAAGGAAATGGCAACCCACTCCAATATTCTTGCCTGGAGAATCCCATGGAGAGAGGAGCCTGGCAGGCTACAGTCCATGGAGTCGCAAAAGATTTGGGCACAACTTAGTGACTAAACAACAACTACTCCTGGGAATATATCTGGAAAAAATGAAATCTCTAATTTGAAAAGATACATGTGTCTCAATATTCATAGCAGTACTCTTTACAAAAGCCAAGACATGAAAACCTCCCAAGTGCTCATCAACAAATGATTAGCTTAAGATACATCACAAATACATGCAGACACATGCACAGAGGAATACTACTGCTAAGTCACTTCAGTCGTGTCCGACTCTGTGCGACCCCAGAGATGGCAGCCCACCAGGCTCCCCCGTCCCTGGGATTCTCCAGGCAAGAACACCGGAGTGGGTTGCCATTTCCTTCTCCAATGCATGAAAGTGAAAAGTGAAAGTGAAATCACTCGGTCGTGTCCACCTCTTAGCGACCCCATGGACTGCAACCCACTAGGCTCCTCCATCCATGGGATTTTCCAGGCAAGAGTACTGGAGTGGGGTGCCAGAGGAATACTACTCAACCATAATGCAAGAATTACGTATTACCATTTGCAGCTACATGGATGCACCTAGAGAATATTATGCTTAATGAAGTAAGACAGAGGAAAACAGATACTGTATGTTAGAACTTATATATGGAATCTAAAAAATAATACAAATGATTTTGTATACAAAACAGACTCACAGACATAGAAAACAAACAGAGTTACCAAAAGGGAGAGAGGAGGAAAATTAGAAGGATGTGATTTGCAGATACGAATTACTGTACATGAAATAGATAAACAGCAAAGATTTACTGTATAACACAGGGAATTGTATTCAATGTCTTATACTAACCTATAATGGAATTTAATCTAAAAAAAATAACGAGTCACTATGCTGTACACTTGAAACTAACACAATATTGTAACTCAGTTGTAATTCAAGAAGAGTAAACAAAAGAAATTCTAACTAGACTCTGCAAAATACCTAAGTCATAAAATATACAGACTGAAGAACTGTCCCAGATTGGGAGAGATCAAGCAAACATGACAACTAAATGCAGTGGGATATCGTGGGTGGGAAAAAAAAGAATATTAGTGGGACAGTTGGCAAGATTTAAGTAAAATTTCTAGGTTAGTGAATAGTATAGTGTTACATTAGTTTTATGATTTTGATTATTGTATTTTGGTTATGTGAGCTGGCACCACTAAGAGAAGCAGGATAAAGGAGAGGGGAAATTCTTGGGCTTTTTTGCAGCTCTTGGTTAAGTCTGAAATTGTCTCAAAATAATTTTTAAAGCAGTAAAGATTACTAAAGGGAGCTTACTTCATTTTTTTCATCATTTAATAATAATTAACATTTATTTAGTGATTAATATTGACTAGTCACTGTTAAAGCTCCACGGATATTAACTTAAACCTTATGCTAGAAGTGGGGACTATTATGATCTCCGTTTTAGAGACATGAAAGATCTCCATGTTACAGACGCAAAAGCATAGGGAGGGTAGGAGACATATCCAAGGTCACGTAGCTCTGAGAACTGTTCAAGTCGACAATCTATTCTTAACAACTATTCAAGGCGATTGTCTTGCACACTAAAGTTTGAGGATGTATGGCATGAATTTCACTACTTAAGTTACAGTATAGCTTTTGACTACTTCGGAACCTTTGCTACTTTCTTATTACTGGCTCTATTCTAGATTGGTGACATTGACAAATAACTGAACACAGCAAGCTAAGTTGTTAGACTAGTAGTATTTTCAACTGATATATATTTTAACAAGGACACACTGGTCCTGTAGAACTAGTGGAATTATTCTATAGAATTATCCCATTATTATATTACTGTTGTTCATTTTTATCACAGTGTCTTCATTTATTAATTTTCTTATTTTTTTTTAATATTCCCTGGTTCTAGTTGTTTCCCGCAAAACATTCAGGCTTTCTGTCTGCCTTGGTGTTTTAAGTGCGATCTGCACACTTCCATTCTAGAGTGGAATGCGTATTACACTGATCTAGAGTTTAATTTTATTCCAATGGCAATAATAGAGAAGGAGTGGCCAGACAAACTGAGAGGAAGGCAGGAATGACATTCTTGGGCACTTGTAAGATAGTGATATCTGAGTTAGGGAGCAGGAGGACGGAAGAGAGAAGAGAGAGAACTCATTGTTCCCTTTAGTTTGAAACCACTTAGGGTAAACACTGCATTTTCTCTGTCTTATGCTGAGTCAAGCATACTGGCAATACTCAACAGTAAATGGTCATTTGGCTTTAAAGGCTTAATTCCCCATATATAGAGATTAAAATGTGCCTCTGAAAATAAGATTCTAGAAGAGAATCTTTGATATGTTCTGATGGAGGCTGTAAATCATACCATTTTATGCAGAATCTTAGATAAGTTAAATATATACCATTTTACCCTTTCATTATATCATGTTTCTTTTTAGTATTTTAAAATAAGTGCCTGTAAACTGAAAGTCTTATTCTATTTAGAGACTTTCTGCCCATATCTATCCTCACATAGATATGGATATGGTTATACCTAGCTATTTATCTATATATAATATATAAAGCAATTATTCACTGGTAAATTTGTACATTTCATTTTCCAATACAGTGTATTCAGTTTAATCACATACTTTCTAATCTTTTTGCCTCCTAGTCTCAGATTTTTGAATTCAAATTTCCTTCCCTTTGTCTGTATTTAAAAATAATAATAATCATTTTACATCTATTACAAATAACAATACCTAGTCCCTGATTGAATGCTAACATTGTAATTCATTCTCAGGGTTTGGCTGCCATTCATTCATACCTCGAGCTGTGCTCTCATTATATATGACATCAGCAGAAACTCTCAATTCAATTGCAGCCTTTTATTTAATTAGGGCCTATGTATTATTTGGTTTGTAGTATCCAGAATTAAAAATAGCCCCTTACATTGTGCAATGGGAATGGAAGACAACTTTGAATATATACTCTAATTGGTATTTTTAATACTCTAAAAGCAATCAAAACTTATGTTAAATATTAATTATAATATTTTTCTGCTTTTGTGCACCTTGATTTATTGCTGCCCTTTTGGGCTCACTTTTAATTACATTACAGGAAAACAAAGGATATTTTTATCGGAAGAGTTATTTGGCCCAGACAATATGTTCAATGGCGGTGGTGATATTGAACTTTATATTAAACTTAATTTTCAAAAGCATATTTAACACAGTTTGCCAGGCTTTTAAAAATTATTTTTCCTTCCTTTAACAACATGCCTCTCGGGTCTCTATATTAGATATCAGGGACAAAGCTCATAAAGGAACAAAGACCCAAAATCAGGGATGGTCTTTTAAAAGAGGTACAGTTTCAAAGACTCCTAAAGATATAAATCAAAGTGCTTTTGAATACAGAGAGCATTCTAAAAGAATATTGAACTGTTTGCTTAAAATCTCACATTATTTCCTGCTTTTTAAACCCTGTTCCTTTTTGAAGACTAGCACCAGATAGGGACAAAAGGAATATTTTCATGCAAAAATCAGGGCCAGGTACAGAGGCACAGTCAGAGTCTATTTCAAGTGGGGACAGGAATTTAATTCAAGTTATTCTCCTCTTTATTCCGCATTTAACAGATTTGAAGGATTTCTCCACCTCTCTGACACTTGTGCAGACATCATAGGTCCTGGTTGCACCAGTGGCGGGCACCAGGAAATCTTGGTGTGGAATTTTTGGTCCCCTTGGAATGGATTCTGAAAATACAAGAGAGTTGAAATATGTCTCCTCAAGAAGGGTGAGGCTTTGTTTTTTGGGTTTTTTTTTCGTTGGTCTTCTGGGCCCCCTCTCAGAGTGAAAACAAGCTATCACTTTCTTTCCTTTTTAAAAAGAATTTTATGTAACCCACAGGTGGGCCTTCCCTTAGAGACTATGTGTGAGAAAGAAAATTTCAGACTTTTGAAGAAGACGGAGATTTTACTTAGCTTGCTGTAGATGTCTGCTTTTCTATTTATTAATTTTTGTGGACTATTTCTAGCACTTCAGCTAAATCAGTACAAATACAAAAAATAACTAATAGGTCATTCTATGACAAATTTCACTTTCTAAAAGTTATGACCAAATACAAGGCTTAAGCCCCTATGAAATGTGAGTTTCATTAAGAAAGTGAAAAGCCATACCTCTGAGTAGAGCAGGTATCTGTGATTTTTCATGTTTCCATAGCAACATGTAATTTTTATTGAACTCTGAAATAAATAGGCAAATAAAACATACATAAAATATTGATGGGTGGGTGCTGGGTCTGCTGTCCCAGACGTTAGTAACTTATGGTCACTATCGTTTCCTTTTTAACTCCTGTAGCCATTTTTCTAATTATGGCCTGGTTTTTTTTTTTTTTTAATGACTTCTTTATTATTCCTATAATACAGAAAGTTTGCTTCTTAATGTGGTTTCCAAACCCTATCTTGTAGTATACATACAAGAAAGACTATTGAGGAGGTAACAAGAGAATGGAAATAAAATTTAAAATGTTTTCTACATTTTTCTAAGAGAATTATGTGATTTGTTTTGTCCTGAATTGACTTTCCAGGTTTTAACTAATTTTTATGATCTGTTGACAGTGACTTATGTTCCGTGTTTAAAATATATAATACTGATGAGAAAAAAACAAATACAAATAAAATGTATTATTCACATTTAAGATATCAATTTATTATAATCAGTGTTCTAACAATATAAACTAGAAAGAAAAAGATTGGATCAATTAAATCACTCATTTTTACTTAAAAAAAGAAGAAATGCAAGATGAAATTGATCTAACATCCACATATTTTATTGAAGATGTGATTATTATAGTACTACATATAATATATCTACTATATATGGTACTGTATATAATATACATAGTACTATGTCTGTACCATTTTAGTTTAGTGAATCTTTACTGACAGTTAACTCTATGCTCAGTGTTGTGCCAGTTATTAAAAAAAAAAAAAAAGTCTCTGACCTTAAGTTAACATTCTATTAGAAAAGTCATGTTAAAATAGAGGATATGTTTTAAAATTAGGTACAGTGACTAGAAAAGATAAATCTGTATCCCTATCTTATAGCTTATAGTAAAATAAATTCTAAATTTATCAGACTAAAACTTGCAAAATGAAATCAATAAAACACTCAAGAAAACAAGGACTTTTAAAAATATTGATATAATCTTAGAGAGGGGAAGACGTTCCTGTGTATGACCAAAAACTCAGAATCCAGGTTTTAAAATGATAAAATCTGATTCATAAACATAAAAAAATCTACACAATGAAAGAATAGCATAAAAAATGTCAAAAGCCAAAAAAATTTTCTTATATCACAGCAAAGGATTAACTTTTAATAGATATAATATTCTTTCAAACTAATTTCAAAACCTATAACATAATAGGAAAATGGACAAAAGAAAAGGAAATACAAGTGGCAGTAAAATGTTTAACATAGATGAACTTTTATGAAACAAAGGCCTCTATGAGATGATCATTTAATGAGATAGCATTTAGCAAACTGGTAAAAATTTTTTTTGTTTGTTTCCTGACTAACTTGTTAGGAAGAGTTTAAGTATAAATTGTTATCAGCATTGTAAGAGTGGAAAATAATTTATGATCTTCTTGGAAAACAATTAGCAATATCGGTTCAAAACCTGGGTTGGGAAGATCCCACTCCAGTATTCTTGCCTGGAGAATCCACATGGACAGAGGAACCTGGTGGGCTGCAGTCCATGGGGTCACAAAGAGTCAGACACAACCAGGCGACTAAGCACAGCATAGCCCCAAAATGCACATAATTTCATTTTGGGGCATTCTCACATATGAGCAAAACGCAGGTTACTTACTGCAGCATACTTGCCCTATAAAAAAAATGAAAACACTCGGTATAGAAAACGCAGTAAATGTGTGTTTCAGTACATTCAGACAATGGAGTTCTATGCGGCCAGTGGAAAAATGAAGCACCCCTGTGAGTACAAATAAGGAGTTACATCTAAAAATACTGTTAAATGAAAATAGCAACGTGCAGATCAGTGTTATAGTATACTCCCATTTGTGTTTTAAGAAAGAGTAAAATATATACGTACATGCTTCCGTATGTTTAGACTATCACTAGAGGTGCAAACAAGAAGATTTACTATCCTTGATGAGATGAATTCATTGTCTAGAAAACAGGGATGGGAAGGCAACCTTTTTTATCACTCTGTATTCTTTTGTGTTTTAAATTTTGCCCAAATATTTATTGTCCCTATGTAATTGATTTTTAAAAATAGGTGCTATTTTAAGACAATATAAGGGCAAATACAAAAAAATGCTTAATGCTAGGGAAATTTTAAGTGATAAATGACCACCCTAAGATGCCTTTCAGAAAAGGTTTAGAATAAGCAGGTCTTGTTTAGTAGTTAAGTTGTGTCTGACTATACAACTCCATGGACTACAGCACACCAGGCTTCACTGTCTCCTGGAGTTTGCTCGAACTCTTGTCCATTGAGTCGGTGATGCCATCCAACCATCTCATCCTCTGTAGCAGGTCTTGAACTATACTTGAAACTTAAACTGAGATCAGGAATTATTACCATGAATTAAGATGGTCATAACTTATCCATATGGCACAAGGCTATGGCTGCATCATTCAAGCAAGAACAGGATAACGTGGGGGATAAAAGAGACAGGTTATGGCAATAGAGAGGAATGGTAGAAGTAACAATGAGATGAAATTGTCTGTTTTCCAGTGAAAGCACAATAATGGGTTTATAGTTCAGAACAAATATTCAAATATATGGTGGAAAGTACCATGATCTTAATGATTATGTTGCAAAACTACCCTTTTCTGCATAAATTCTTAGGTGAGGATAAGTGGTATGATATATCAGAAAAGGCCATGAACACAGAATTCGGGAGACATTTAGGCTGGTCCCTGTTCTGCCATTAATTAGCGATGTAACCTTGGGAAGGTCACACTGTATCTCCAAGCCTCAATTTTATTGTCCGTTCTGTATAAGGGTGGGGGAACATGCAATAGATTCATGATTCCACAGTCCTTTTTTATATGAAGAACTTTTTCAAGTAAAATGTGAGTGCAAACCAGTAAAACAGATAAAAGCAGGGAAACTTTGTATAAAGCAGGGATAGGTGCCCCAGAGTTCTCCTGTACAGTATCTTTCCTTCCCATTATGGTCCTCTCTAATGGAGCTAAATCAAAGCCTTGGGAATCAGCAAAGTTCAATTTAAAACTATTTACTGGAGGAGTCCTAAGGTTCCTTTTCATAAGACCATTCACAATTCTAGAATGTAATTGATTCATAGGTTTGATCGTGTTTTGAAATTTCTACAGAAATATTTGAAAAAATAACGGTAGTAGTCTGAGGCTACATTGGAACTAACTACTTCAACAAAGGTTTTTCAGCATCCTTTCTGTAGTTGGACGGCCACATCTCACAAGATACACAGCTGGCTGGAGTATGATCCTGCTGTATTTTATTCTTACAGTCTGTTGGATTTTAAAAATCTGTTTAGGATTCTCTAAGCTTCTTGAATACTTATGTTGATATCTCATATTTTTTGGGAACTTTCCCATTGTCTTTCTTCCTCCTCTTCTGGGACTTAGTTCCACATATAATAGTCTTACATGTCTCTCTTGCTCTTTTTTCTTCTTTCCCCACTTTTTCCTTTGAGTTTCAATTGAATATCTTTTACTAACCTGTCATTAGTTTAACCAATCCAGTCTTCTACTTTGTTAAACCTCTCCACTTAGGTTCCTATATTCAGATATTGTATTTTTAATGCCAAACTATTCATTAGTGTCAATTAAAAAAAAGTCAACTATGTATTTTTAATTTCTTCACACTTCCTTTTGTCTGTCTTTTTCTCTATTTCTTTGAGCAAATAAATCATACCTATTTTAAAGACTTGGATGGCTAATGTCCACATCTGGATTATCTGTGGGTTTGTTTCTATTGTCTATTTTTGCTTGTGGTTGTTGATTATGGCCATTCCACTTTTTGTGTTTAATCATTTTTCACTATGTGTAAGACATTGTGTATAAAAAACTAGAGAGACACCACTTGTTAATTTCTACAAAAGAAGTCTCCGTAAGCAGATAGTGTAAGGAGCTGATTGTCTCAATGAAAGCAAGGACTGTGCTATATTAGGGCTGAGCTGTAACTTTTGCAAACTTACTTTCAGCTTGGTTTTTTTGATCATTTATCCCATGCAGCTTCAAATGTAGTAAATGTATTAAGGTCATGTGAAGGAGGACTGTAAGCATCCAACCTTATGTGTCAGTCTTACACAAATATCAAAAAATCATAGAGTTTTCATCCCCCTTATCCCTCATCCCTCAGCTTCTAGAATCAGTAAGTGGATGCAAGTAACACGAGCTGTCAATTTTTTATCCTAATCCATCCCTCCTTTTAGGTTTCTCTTTTGTTGCTCAATTTATTTTCAGGCCTTCTCCACCAGATTAAGTCTGCAAGATTGTGGAATTTTTCATTTTTCCTTTTGGAATCTTTTGATCTGTTTCTTTAATCTTTCACAAATTCATAGATTGATGAGTTCACGTAGAAACGGGTTGTCTATTTGAAGGACCTCAGGTCTGCACACTATTTTTCTTGGTTCCCTCTACCACTGAAAGCTTTGCTTTCTCTCCCTCTCTCTGAAATACCATCTACTTGCATCAGCATCTCATCCTGTGCCAAGAATGACAAATACCCACAAGGAAAAACAAAACACTCATCTAACTTATCAACTCAGCACCTACTAGTTCTCCTCAATCTAGTTTGTGTTGCTTGCCGATGCATATGAAAACATGACTATTGAAGTTTACCCAGCTTTGTTTCATTGTCACTGCAAATACGCACCTGCAGTAACCTACTACATGGTACTCAGAAACAGACTTTCATGATCTAGATTTTTAGAAACCTTAAAACCTAAGAAATATAAGACAAATGTTTAAAATTTTAGCATGTGACACACTATTCATGTTACAAGTATGAACAGCTGTTTCAAGGTTTTCCTCTAAATGGTCTGACAAACTGGGATAGTCTGTGGTTATGTAATATAATAGATCACTAACAAATATACTCATAAATCAGGCTAAAATTTCTTGTACATACATAAAACTACTTAGTAACTTCAGTCCAGAATAGCAGAATTTAAAAAAAAAAACAGATGAAATCTTAACTTTTTATAAGAATAACCATGTAGGATGAAGCTAAATAAAATTTTAAATTAGATGCTAACTTTCTAGACTGTCATGCAGTAATGACTAGTGCCTTGGGTGGGGAAGAATGGTATTTTCTACTGGGGTATGTATAGAACAGAAGAAGTGTTATTTTATAACATGGTTTGAAATTCTAAGTCACTGATATTACTATCGTTTTTTCTTCAAGTCCCAGAATATATCATCATTCATTTTTAATTATTTCTTCAATTAACTCTAAGATATTCATCAAGCTAAAATTTTTAGAAAGCGTGTAGGGCTTAAGAAATTGTGTGTATGTGTGTTTTAGAGTATACTTAAGAAATGAATTTGGTTTGCATACTTTGTTTTTTTTTTTTTTTTTTAATTTTATTTTATTTTTAAACTTTACATAACTGTATTAGATTTGCCAAATATCAAAATGAATCCGCCACAGGTTTACATGTGTTCCCCATCCTGAACCCTCCTCCCTCCTCCCTCCCCATTCCATCCCTCTTACTGGGAATTTATTTTATTCTTTCTTTTGTTCTTTATTATCTTATATTTAATCAGAGTTATGTTTGTAAGCAATTTAAATCTAGATTAAAATTTAACCTATAAAAGAGTTGCTTGAGAAATGAATTAACTTTCTCTGCCATTCCATTTTCTCCTTTTTTAAAAAAATTTCATTGGAGCATAGTTGATTAATAGTGTTATGTTAGATTCAGGTGTACAGTGAAGTGAATCAGTTATACATATATCCACCTTTTTTAAGATTCTTATCCCATATAGGTCATTGCAGAGTATTGAGTAGAGTTTCATTAGCTATACAGTAGGTTGTTATTAGTTATTTATTTTATATATAGTAGTGTATGCTGCAAGGAGATCCAACCAGTCCATCCTAAAGGAAATCAGTCCTGAATGTTCATTGGAAAGACTGATATTGAAGCTGAAACTCCAATACTTTGGCCACCTGATGCAAAGAACTGACTCATTTGAAAAGACCCTGATGCTGGGAAAGATTGAAGGCGGGAGGAGAAGGGGACTACAGAGGATGAGATGGTTGGATGGCATCACCAACTCAATGGACATGAGTTTGAGTCAACTCCAGGAATCGCTGATGGACAGGGAGGCCAGGCATGGTGCAGTCCATGGGGTCGAAAAGAGTCAGACATGACTGAGTGACTGAACTAAACTAAACTAATAGTAGGGTATATATGTCAGTGTGAATGCCAGGCTGGATGAATTACAGGTTGAAATCAAGATTGCCAGGAGAAATATTAATAACCTCAGATATATAGATGAACACCCTTATGGTAGAAAGCAAAGAATAACTAAAGAGCCTCTTGATGAAAGTGAAAGAGGAGAGTGAAAAAGCTGTCTTAAACTCAACATCAAAAAACTAAGATCATGGCATCAGATTCATCACTTCATGGCAAATAGATGGGGAAACAATTGAAGAAGTGAGGATTTATTATCTCGGGCTCCAAAATCACTGCAGATAGTGACTGCAGCAATGATATTAAAAGACACTTGCTCCTCGGAAGAAAAGCTATGACCAACCTAGACAGCATATTAAAAAGCAGAGACATTAGTTTGCTGACAAAGGTCCATCTAGACAAAGCTATGGTTTTTCTAGTAGTTGTGTATGGATGTGGCAGTTGGACCATAAAGCTGAGCACTGAAGAATTGATACTTTTGAACTGTGGTGTTGCAGAAGACTCTTGAGAGTCCCTTGGACTGCAAGGATATCCAACTAGTCCATCCTAAAGGAAATCAGTCCTGAATATTCATTGGAAGGACTGATGCTGAAGTTCCAATACTTTGGCCACCTGATGCAAAGAACTGACTCATTGAAAAAGATCCTGATGCTGGGAAAGATTGAAGGCAGGAGGACAAGGGGAGGACAAAGGATGAGATGGTTGGATGGCATCACCGACTCAATGGACGTGAGTTTGAGTAAGCTCCGGGAGTTGGTGATGGACAGGGAGGCCTGGAGTGCTGCAGCCCATGGGGTCACAAAGAGTTGGACGCAACTGAGTGACTAAACTGATATATGTCAGTCCCAGTCTCTCAATTTATCCCTCCTCTCCCTTAAACTCTAGTGACCATAAATTTGTTTTCTACATCAGTGAATCTATTTCTTTTTTGTGAATAGGTTCATTTGTACCTACCAGTGACATGGGAGCTGACTGTGGCTCAGATCATGAACTCCTTATTGCCAAATTCAGACTTAAATTGAAGAAAGTGGGGAAAACCATTAGACCATTCAGGAATTACCTAAATCAAATCCGTTATGATTATACAGTGGAAGTGAGAAATAGATTTAAGGGACTAGATCTGATAGACAGAATGCCTGATGAACTATAGACAGAGGTTCGTGACATTGTACAGGAGACACAGAGCAAGACCATCCCCAAGAAAAAGAAATTCAAAAAAACAAAATGGCTGTCTGAGGAGGCCTTTCAGATAGCTTGAAAAGAAGAGAAAAGGAAAGATATACCCATTTGAATGCAGAGTTCCAAAGAATAGCAAGGAGAGATAAGAAAGCCTTCCTCAGTGATCAATACAAAGAAACAGAGGAAAACAACAGAATGGGAAAGACTAGAGATCTCTTCAAGAAAATTTAGAGATACCAAGGGAACATTTCAGGCAAAGATGGGCTCAATAAAAGACAGAAATGGTATGGACATAACAGAAGCAGAAGATATTAAGAAGAGGTGGCAAGATTACACAGAAGAGCTGTAAAAAAAAGATGTTCATGACCCAGATAATTATGATGGTGTGATCACTCACCTAGAGCTAGACATCCTAGAATGTGAAGTCAAGTGGGCCTTAGGAAGCATCACTACAAACAAAGCTAGTGGAGGTGATGGAATTCCAGTTGAGCTATTTCAAATCCTAAAAGATGATGCTGTGAAAGTGCTGCACTCAATATGCCAGCAAATTTGGAAAACTCAGCAGTGGCCACAGGACTGGAAAAGGTCAGTTTTCATTCCAATCCCAAAGAAAGAAAATGCCAAAGAATGCACAAATTACCACACAATTGTACTCATCTCACACGCTAGTAAAGTAATGCTCAAAATTCTCCAAGCCAGGCCTCAGCAACACATGAACCGTGAACTTGCAGATGTTCAAGCTGGTTTTAGAAAAGGCAGAGGAACCAGAGATCGAATTGCCAACATCCGCTGGTTCGTCAAAAAAGCAAGAGAGTTGCAGGAAAACATCTATTTCTACTTTATTGACTATGCCAAAGCCTTTGACTGTGTGCATCACAATAAACTGTGGACAATTCTGAAAGAGATGGGAATACCAGACCACCTGACCTGCCTCCTGAGAAACCTGTAAAGGTCAGGAAGCAACAGTTAGAACTGGACATGGAACAACAGACTGGTTCCAAATAGGAAAAGTAGTACATCAAGGCTGTATATTGTCACCCTGCCTATTTAACTTATATGCAGAGTACATCATGAGAGACACTGGGCTGGATGAAGCACAAGCTGGAATCAAGATTGCTGGGAGAAATATCAATAACCTCAGATATGCAGATGATACTACTCTTATGGCAGAAAGTGAAGAGGAACTAAAGAGCCTCTTGATGAAAGTGAAAAAGGAGTGTGAAAAGCTCAACATTCAAAAAACTAAGATCACGGCATCTGGTCCCATCACTTCATGGGAAATAGATGGGGAAACAGTAGCTGGCTTTATTTTTCTGGGCTCCAAAATCACTGCAGATGGTGATTGCAGCCAGGAAATTAAAAGATGCTTACTCCTTGAAAGGAAAGTTATGACCAACCTAGACAGCATATTAAAAAGCAGAGACATTACTTTGAGCAACAGAGGTCCATCTAGTCAAGGCTATGGTTTTTCCAGTGGTCATGTATGGATATGAGAGTTGGACTGTGAAGAAAGCTGAGTGCAAAAGAATTGATGCTTTTGAACTGTGGTGTTGGAGAAGACTCTTGAGAGTCCCTTGGACTACAACCAGTCCATCCTAAAGGAAATCAGTCTTGGGTGTTCATTGGAAGGACTGATGTTGAAGCTGAAAGTCCAATATTGTGACTGCCTGATGCGAAGAGATGACTCATTTGAAAAGACCCTGATGCTGGGAAAGATTGAGGGCAGGAAGAAAAGGGAATGACAGAGGAAGAGATGGTTGGATGGCATTACCAACTCAATGGACATGAGTTTGAGTCAACTCCAGGAGTTGGTGATGGACAGGGAGGCCTGGTGTGCTGCAGTCCATGGGGTTGTAAAGAGTCGCACGCAACTGAGCGACTGAAGTGAACTGAACTGAACCAGTGACAGGATACGATACTTGTCTTTCTCTGTCTGATATATTTCACTCAGTATAATAACCTCATATCCATTTTTTCTCTTTCCTTTTTATCTCAAGGACCTGAAACAAATGAATTGACCCATTATTGACAGTTTCCTTCATATAGCAGTTTGCCTCATCTCTATTTCTCAATGTGTCATTACTACATTGGACCTTAGTTCAATTATTGAGCACATTCAGATCCTTGGGTTCCATCTCAGAAAGGAATCAACAAAGATAGTTCCCAAAATTTGCATTTAATTTGCACATTGATGCGTGCTATAGCTGATTACCATTATCCAGTGACCATTCCATAAAAATAATGTAGGACAGCATCACCACTGACTACTTTGTTATCAACTGAAAGAACATTACCTTGGTTGCCTTTAAAATGCCCATAGCAGCTCCCTCCATTCATACTGGCCAGGAACCTGCCTTATTGCCTCATCCTCTCTATCTATATTCTTTTCTGGAGGCCCC
The DNA here is from genome assembly GCF_029407905.1 of Bubalus kerabau. Lineage (NCBI taxonomy): Eukaryota > Metazoa > Chordata > Mammalia > Artiodactyla > Bovidae > Bubalus > Bubalus kerabau. The sequence continues at coordinate 32,709,851 of NC_073643.1, read as the reverse complement.
CCAGTTGGACACGACTAAAGCAACTCAGCATGCATGCATGTACCATAATATATTATCTGTTCTGGTATTGATAGGTATTTGTTTACTCTTTAGTTTGGAGCTACTCTGAATTTTTACCGAAAATACTCTGAATTTTTACTAAAAATACCTGTCTTTAGTAAAAACATATACACATTTCAATTGGGTATGCACTTCAAGGATGAAACTGTTGGGTCATAAAGTATTTGTATCTTTCTTTATGAAAAATATTGTCTTTAATTTCTTTTGACAAGTTTTATATTTAAAAAAATTACATCAGAGTATATTTAATCGTGTTAGTTTCAGGTGTATAGCAAAGTGATTGTGTTATACATATATCTATTTTTTCAAGTTTTTTCCCATTTATGTTATTATAGATGATTAAGTTCCCTGTGCTTTACAGTAGGTCTTTGTTGGCTATCTGTCTATTAATATATATATTATAGTAATGTGTATATGGTAATCCCAAATTCCTAATTTATCTGTCTTCCCCACCTTTCCCCTTTGGTAACCATAACTTTTCTAAGTATGTGAGTCTGCTTCTCTTTTGTAAATGAGTGCACTGGTATCAATTTTTAGATTGCACCTATAAGTGATATCATAGGCTCTCTGTCGTTCTCTTCCTGACTTAATTCACTTAGTATGACAGTCTCTAGGTCCATTCGTGTTGCTGCAAATGAATTTATGTCCTTCTCTTCTGTGGCTGAGTAATAGTCCATTGTATGTATGTACCATGTCATCTTTATCCACTCATGTGTTGATGAACATTTAAGTTGCTTGCATGTCATGGCTGTTGTCATTCGTGTTGTAACAAATATTGGTGTGCATGTATCTGTTTGAATTGTGGTTTTCTCCAGGTTTCACTTTAGTAAATCTGCCCAAGAAATTTTCACTGTGGTTATACCAATTCTCTCTCCCACTAACAACTTAAGAGACTTCTAGTCACTCTATCATATCACCAATAACAATTAACATTGCCCTAAAAAAAAACTTTTAGCCATTCTGACAGCTTGGAGTATTACCTTGTTGTTTTAATTTTCTTTAATGACTAGATGCATTGGCATGGTCTCAGATGGGGGTTGAGAGAACTGGAAGATACAGTGCATGCCAAGCTCTTTGTACAGCGCCTTACACAGCAAATGCTCAGTGAAACCAGGCATTCTTATTAGTATACCTTGGCTCATTTGTTTACAGTAAAGGACATTGGCATGATCTCATTGTGGCACATTCCTACTTTTAATAATCATTGTTCTTTTCCTTTCTGGGTTGCTACTGCAAAGAGAAAACAAAAACTAACAAAAACAAAACCCTAGACAACTAGAAAATTCATAGAAGAGATCGCTAGTGAAACAAGAAAAAGAAACATTTTTATGGCTATGTTTCTATTTTAACTAGTATAAGCAACCAAGGTTTATTTTATTGAGCGCCACTGAATTAACACAAATGAAATGTAACCTCATTAATCACCATTTATTGATTTACACCTCACTAATGCAATCATTTAGGCAAGTAGCTGTTAGGTAATGGTGTCTCATTATAGGTTCTTGTGTAATTTCAAGATAGGAATTATTATCAAGTATGTCAAATGGGAATCCTGTGCACTGGGTGTATGATAATCCGAGTACTCAAAGAGTTGTGTAAGATACCACAAGGGACCTTTCCAACTAGCCAATAATGAATAATGTAGTTTTCCTTTGCCACACTTTAAAGGGAGTTTTCCTTCTTGGCTTTTATCCTTGGGTCTTAATATAGCAGGGATGAAGCAACCATTTCTGGCCACATTCTACTCCTTTGACGAGAGAGTCAGAAGAGAAAGATGGCCATGAATTGTAGGTGTTAAGGGATGTAGGGGTTTCTAAAGACAGACGGCACAACGGTCTCAGTGAAATGACGTCTGCTCAGGAATTTAGAACTAGGAATGACATGACAGAGGCCACAGAATGGCCTTAAATTTTGAGCTGTCTAAACAGTACCAGCAGGCAGGCATCAATCAGTGCCATCCAGCATATGGACAAGAAAATTTATCCTGACAAAGTAACTTTTATTATTTGAATTATTGAAAGATTGGTTGTTTCTTTTGCATGAATGCTGAGTAGGGGAGCCCTACAGACTCATGCTGGTACAAATGTTTAGTGTAACAATAAACAAGTTCACTGGTGTGGGATACAGCACAAACTATACTATAGTAAGAAATTTAATTTTTTTCATTTGTGAGGTCATCATAGACTTTAAATATATTGTCTAATGTATATACCACAGGTTGTGCAGTAGAGTAGTGATTTTACCCCTTAACAAAGAATTGACTATATAAACCACAAGGCCCTCTGAGTCAACAAATACTTACATAGTTGCTGAGGGGTCCAAGGCTGCATTTAGTGCTGTGGTGGATGGAAGGATGTATACATGTCAATATGTATGTGTAATTTGTAGACATAAGTTTAAGTCAAAGCAAGGTATGGAAAGTATAGTCATAACCAAGCCTTCTGGAGCCTGTATGGGGTTGACTTCATGGTTTAAAGAGATGATTCTTAACAGGGATGGCTTTGCTTCTGAGGGGGCATCTGTAAATGTCTGGAGACGTTGTTTTTCACAACTAAGGGAGAAGGGACTGCTGGCATCTAACAGGTAGAGGCCGAGGATGCTGCTTGGTACCCATCATGCACAGGGCAGCCCTTACAACACAGGACTCTTTAGCCCAAAATGCCAGTAGTGCTGAGGTTAATAATCCCTGATTTATAACATTAGGCCTTAACCCCTAGACTCAGAACAGGACCTGCCACATAGTAGGCTATCAGGAAATACGTGTTAAAGCATGAGCATTACTACCAAGTTACTGACCTATTCAACAGGAAATTTTGTTTAAATCACAATACTCAAAGGAGTGAATAATGCAGTATGTGAATTATACCTCTAAAAAGTTCTTACAAAGCAATTATTATTTTGCTTTTTATAAATGTAATGTTTATATTTTTTCACATTTTCATATAAGGTTGAAAGCGGTGGCTTTGGAGTCAGATAAATACAATTTAAAATCCTCATGGTCCCTCAGTTTCCTGGACTATAAATTAGGACAAAAATAAATAAATAGGGGGAGTATGATGGCAGAGTGGCAGAGAATCCACATGCCAGTGCAAGAGTTGCAAGAGACATGAGTTCAATCCCTAGGTCAGGAAGATCCCCTGGAGTAGGAAATGGCAACCTGCTCTAGTATTCCTGCTTGGAAAATTCCATGAACAGAGGAGCCTGGCAGGCTAGAGTCCATGCGGTTGCAAAAGACTTGGACACGACTGAGTGACTGAGCCCAGCACAACATAATATATATGTATGTGTATATATACACATACATTTATAATGCTTATTGTGTGTTAATAATGATTATAGATTATGGTTTTTCCTGTGGTCATGTATGGATGTGAGAGTTGGACTGCTGAGCGCTGAAGACTTGATGCTTTCGAACTGTGGTGTTGGAGAAGACTCTTGAGAGTCCCTTGGCCTGCAAGGAGATCCAACCAGTCCATTCTGAAGGAGATCAGCCCTGGGATTTCTTTGGAGGGAATGATGCTGAAGCTGAAACTCCAGTACTTTGGCCACCTCATGCGAAGAGTTGACTCACTGGAAAAGACTCTGATGCTGGGAGGGATTGGGGGCAGGAGAAGAAGGGGACGACAGAGGATGAGATGGCATCTCTGATGGCATCACTGACTCGATGGACGTGGGTCTGGGTGAACTCCGGGAGTTGGTGATGGACAGGGAGGCCTGGCATGCTGTGATTCATGGGGTCGCAAAGAGTCGGACACAACTGAGCGACTGAACTGAACTGAACTGAATGATTACAGTCTCCTATCATGGCATATTGTTATGGAATTCAGCTGATTGTATTTTATCCTTTGAACTGTTCCCTGGCAGACATGGTTAATTCCTATTTGATGAAAGGATTAATTTATTCTAAGATACTGTTCTAATATGGTACCATAACAAGCCATTTTGTAGTATAAGTTGCTTCAACTATACAACCTCTTCAGTAGAGAGAATTTCTCCATGCCAGGCTCTGTACTGAATGCTTCACATGCATCTTATTCTCTAACCCTCTCATGACATATTGGGGGTTTGTGGTACCAAGACTCAAGGAGATCTGGCCAGCCAAGTAGTAAGTCACAGACTGGGGATTCAAACACACATGTGTCTAACTCGAAAACCAAACCTCTTTCCCACTGTGAAAGACTGTCTTTGAACAACCAGAAGAAGACATCATCAAGGACAGATAGAATTTGCATACATAGGAGGAAAAGGAGGTCTGATGAAGATGGACAGAAGCGAGGGTGGACTCATCTCCCAATAAAAGCACAAGTATTTTGTTATGTGCAGGTTGTTCATCGTTAACAATAGTGCATCACTGGAACCAACTTTATGATTATCACTAGGGGATCAGATAAATACTATAGAATAGTATATATAACAATTATAGATGACGAAGCAGATCTCTGTACTTATAAAGATGTCACATTTGTTATGAAGATGAAAACAGGTTATGAAATGAGGTGTGCCTATATCCATATGCACGTGTATGTATTGGACAGAATCACAACCATACATGTGACTGGAAATAATACCTATAAAGGAGGAAGAGCTTATGAGGTGGAGTGACATTAAGTAAAATTCTACCTCCTTCCTTTTACTCTTTCTTTTAGATGAACACATATTTACACTGAAAGTCACTGATTTGACAGGTATGTGTTATATACCTACTATGGCCAGGCACCACTCTTCTGTATGTTTGCATCTCATTCTTGCTCCATAATTAATCTGGAAACATTGTATGAGTTTGCTTCATTGATGTCTAAGTCACAATCGAGGACTAAGCTGATACTACCCAATAAGGTAATCTAGTTGAGAATGCAGGGAATGGAGAGGGTGAAGTTCATACCCTCCAGCTCTTGTAGAGTGTAGAGTACATGTCCCTCCCATAAGCCTTTCCATGGCATCATTTGGTAAAAATCTGGGAGCCAAAATTCAGCCCCTGTATTCTGGACACGGGAGAATGAACCATTCCTGAAAACAGGGAGGACTGAAGAATTTTTAAAGAATCTCTTCAGAGCATTGTTCCTATTCGACTCTAATATAACTACTTATTCATATGATACTTTCCACAGATTCTGATTTTTATGGTGCCATAAAGTAAGATTTTCAGAAACTTGGTGGTGGGTAACATAATGCCATCAATGGCACAATTAATTAATGAAGAATTCTACTTAGTGAGGGCGAGCATCATATTTTTCTGAAAATGAATCTTGAGAGCTTCCTTCATTATACTGTGATTCTGCTTCCATTATCATTTAGAGATTGAGGCATGAGATGGGTCTGGTGATTATAATGATTTAGGAGGAGAAGTAATATGTTAGAACTATGGGAGATTCTATAATTTCATGGTCTATAGCATAAAAAAATATATCACATCACTAGATCAGGTATGTTGTACTTTCATATTGACTGTTGTGGTACCTTGCACAGTATACCTGATTGCAAGTTTATACTGAACTCCCCTAACATCAATGGCATATATATTGTAGTTCCTAATGAAGAAAAAAGAGTGTAAATACACTTTTATTAGAAATTTCTTTAGAGTCTAGGATATAATGGCACATATGGGGGGGAGAAATTATTCATTAAGTATTTCCTAGGAATTATTCATAATTTTGACTCACAATATGACAGACCCTAGACCCTGTGGATGTTTGGCTGGGGCTGAGTGGAACTGCCCAGATTCGTTAGCCATATGGAGCACATAATACTTCTGCTCTGAAACCTGTAATAAAGATTTTTTTGCTTTCTGGGATAATTAGAGGTTCTGACAATTTGAGTCTTTAAAAGTTTGGGCCATAACTTCTTTAGAAACAATAATTTTTACCTGTATAAAAATATGCTCCTGAGATTATATGGGTCACTTGAAGATTTGGGGTTTTGATTCTTGAAACCTCAACCATTAAAATTGGAATACCTCAAATACATTCCAGTGGTGTTAGAGAAGACTCTTGAGAGTCCCTTGGCCTGCAAGGAGATCCAACCAGTCCATTCTGAAGGAGATCAGCCCTGGGATTTCTTTGGAAGGAATGATGCTAAAGCTGAAACTCCAGTACTTTGGCCACCTCATGCGAAGAGTTGACTCATTGGAAAAGAGTCTGATGCTGAGAGGGATTGGGGGCAGGAGGAGAAGGGGATGACAGAGGATGAGATGGCTGGATGGCATCACCGACTCGATGGACGTGAGTTTGAGTGAACTTCGGGAGTTGGTGAAGAACAGGGAGGCCTGGCGTGCTGCGATTCATGGGGTTGCAAAGAGTCAGACACGACTGAGCGACTGAACTGAACTGAACTAATACAGAAATGTGGCATCATGAGTAATCAAACAAGAGGTTAAATGAATTTCTAGTTTCTACCTGAATATTTTTCTGTTTTTTAAATAGATGAATTCTGAGAAACTTAAGTACCAGATTATTTCTTTCAGGCATTAGATCTCAAAGAAATGCAATTAAATGCATATTATTTTACAATTTTGTGCTTGTAACTTTTTCAATCATATTTTACTGAATCTAAGATGCATTAAAGGTAGAACACACCATTATTTTATATACTGTTGTGAGTTATTATAAGAGATCTCAATTTTCAGAAGTCTGAAAAATATATTTTTGAGAAATTTTTTAAAAGACATATTTTGGAATCAGTGAAATTTGGTAATCCCATGTGATACATGCTGAGAAAAAGCAAACAGCACACATATATGTAGGTATTCTCCATTCCCAAACCTCCACTAATATTTTGTTCTGTATCTCCCGTAATTGCAAATACAGTTTTTCTTTTTATGAGATGGGACCACTTGATACATTTTGAATTGCAACTGACTTTTTTCCTGAGAAAATATATATGATCACTCTTCCATACCAGTTACCTCATTCTTTAAAAATGACTAAAATATTATTCAGAAATGCCTTTTCTATCTTTAAGTTAGAAGTCACAAACTGTGGTACACAATTCAGTTTTAAATAATCAAAAAAATTCATATACATTCCTGCTTTTCAGCTTCTCTTGAAAATCATGTCAGTGTGATGCTTTTGCATAGCGACAATTTCCAGCCAAGTGGTAACTGACCTAGTTAGAGGATGCATCCTTCTTCTGATGCCACATATTCCCTGCGGTGTCCTAGCCTCATATGTATGACCTTTATCTTTTGTTTACATCCCCACCTTGCCCCCACTGGAGCCTCAACTTTAAACATTTGAAACAAAAAGCACAGAAATACCTTTTTGTTGCATTCCAAGTTCACTTAAGAAAATTACAAAATTTCTCACTGCCACTTCTACCTTTTGGTTTTATTTCTTCTGCCAGCATTTAGGTATCTGACTGTAAAACTTTTCAATTCTCCCATTTCCATAAAGCTACAATAAATGAATAATCAGGTTCATTTAATTGACCCCAGTTATTTTTTATTACTTTTTCCTATCATGTGCAACTCATTTGATTATCATAGACCCAATGACACATTCACATTGGGAATTCATCATTAAAACTACTTCTCTAATGATCTGCCATTGTTGTTGTTCAGTCACTCAGTCATGTCTGACTCTTTGCACCCCCATGGACTGGAGCATGCCAGGCTTTCCCATCCTTCACCATCTCCCGGAGCTTGCTCAAACTCATGTCCATTGAGTCAGTGATGCCATCCAACCATCTCATCCTCTGTCGTCCCCTTTTCCTCCTGCCCTCAATCTTTCCCAGCATCAGGGTCTTTTCCAGCAAGTCAGTTCTTCACATCAGGTAGCCAAAGTATTGGAGCTTCTGCAACAGTCCTTCTAATGAATATTCAGGATTGATTTCCTTTAGGATGGACTGGTTTGATCCCCTTGCAGTCCAAGGGATTCTCAAGAGTCTTATCCAACACCACAGTTCAAAAGTATCAGTTCTTTGGTGTTCAGCCTTCTTTATGGTCCAACTCTCACATCCATAGATGACTGTCCACCCAAAATGAAAATATTTCCTTTATACTGTTAGTTATCCCATCTTGGCCTCTGCCACCCAAGCTAATCACTTTTTTAGTTATGGTCTCTGCCACCCAAGCTAATCACTTTTTTAGTTATTGTTTCCCTAGAACTTGGGAGCTGAACCCACCTTTTTATCTCTACCATTTCTTTTGAGGCAAACATCCTTATGGAAGTGTCCGTGTAAGCCTCAAGAACAGGAAGAGACTGAATGTTCCATTTGCTGATGTGGCCCATTTTCTAGTACTATGGTTTGATGGCACTTGATGTGGATTGATTTAGTAACCCTAAGCATGGAATTGCATGCTTTTCTGAATAGATTTCTTCTTATAATAATTTTACCACTTAAACAGATTTCTTGGAGAGATTCTTAGTATGACCAATATAACACTGTCGTTTGAATGTCTGTATCCTACAAAATAGACAATAAAATAATTTGAACATAATTTATATTTCTGGAAGATATACAGACACATGATTATTCTGCTTCAAGCCAGAAATAGAAAAAATAAAATATACAGCACTGAATTGAGTGAAATTATGTGACTACCAAACACTGAGTATTATGAAGAATTTATTCCAGAGTACTAGTTTACATATGTCACAACTAGATAAAAGGCTCTTTTTGTGCAATCTCTCTCTTTCTCTTTTGTGCCTATAATGTCATGCCAGTTATGGTAGCCATTGAATGTTATTCCCATGAGGAATGGTATGGTAGGACTGAATTGAACCCTTTGCACCAAGGGACTGAACTATAATGGTGTTATCTCTTCAAAACACCCAAGTCTCTAAGGTAGACCTCTTCCCATAGGGATGCGTAAAAGCAGAGAGCCTCCTGGGTAGGTTGCAGTTAGATTGTCTCCTCTGAATTATAAATTAGATGCAAAGATGTATAAACTAGGAACTTTTCCAGACTTTTAAAGAAGTACAGTATTTCCCAAGCCTCCCATGAAGGCAAGACTCATTGCACTGTCAGAAATTCAGTAGCAACATGGAGATTCTGTCTGCTTTCCGAGTGTGTTGAGTAAGGAACAGTCAGGAAGCTGATCGGATATAGTTACATTTCAAAGGCTCTTTTAACTATATTAGTTCTTTTTAACTAAGCCAGAGTTAGGACATGAAGCCATATTGTTTTGCCCTCTCATGTATCATGATCCTGATGACTATTTTAAAATTTCTGATTATAAAAAAAAAAAAGTTTAATATTGAAAATCTAAAACATATATAGAATAGAAAAATAAAGCTCTTATAATGCCAACAGTCAGAGACAACCTCTGTTAATATTTTCATGTGTGTTAGGTCTAGTTGAGGTGTGTTTTCTTGACATTTAAAATTTTTGAAATTATGCCATATGTAAATATTATATCCTGTTCTTTTCATTCAATTTATAACATACAGATACACAGATATATAATGTACAATGCAGCCAATAATACATTTCAGAGCTGTTTCCCCTTGTTTCTTGAAAATTTCTAGAGCATAATTTAATGGCATCATTGTATGGGTGTCCATTGTGTCAATGGACACCCATACAATGGTGCCATTAAATATAATGGCATCATTGTAAACATAATAAAATTGTCAACATAATAAAACATTGTCAACATAATAAAATTTGCTGAACTTTTATTCTATTGTTGGTCATTTGGTCTGTTTTCATTTCTCGATATTATAAATAACCACATTGCAAGGAATTTGTAGTGATTCTGGGTGAATGTGATTCGGGGTGAATGTAATTCTGGGTGCATGTGATTCTGGGTGAATGTTATTCTGGGGTTTCCTGCATTGCAGGCAGATTATTTACCAACTGAGCTATCAGGGAAGCCCTAGAATGAAAATAAGTGGGTAAAAAGTATGAAATCTTTAAGACTCAACAGACATACCACCAAATGGTTTGACAAAAGTATTATTGCCAACTTATATGCATTGAATGAGCCCTAATTTTAGCCTCTTCAGTTCAGTCAGTTCATTCACTCAGTCGTGTCCGACTCTTTGTGACCCCCATGAATCGCAGCACACCAGGCCTCCCTGTCCATCGCCTCCCTGTCCATCACCAACACCTGGAGTTCACTCAGACTCACGTCCATCGAGTCGGTGATGCCATCCAGCCATCTCATCCCCTGTCGTCCCCTTCTCTTCCTGCCCCCAATCCCTCCCAGCATCAGACTCTTGTCCAATGAGTCAACTCTTCACATGAGGTGGCCAAAGTACTAGAGTTTCAACTTTGGCATCATTCTTTCCAAAGAAATCCCAGGGCTGTGGGAGAGGGAGAGGGTGGGAAGATTTGGGAGAATGGCATTGAAACATGTATGATATCATGTATGAAACGAGTTGCCAGTCCAGGTTTGATGCACGATACTGGATGCTTGGGGCTAGTGCACTGGGACGACCCAGAGGGATGGTATGGAGAGGGAGGAGGGAGGAGGGTTCAGGATGGGGAACACATGTATACCTGTGGCGGATTCATTTTGATATTTGGCAAAACTAATACAATTATGTAAAGTTTAAAAATAAAATAAAATAAAAAGAAAGAAAGAAAGAAATCCCAGGGCTGATCTCCTTCAGAATGGACTGGTTGGATCTCCTTGCAGTCCAAGGGATTCTCAAGAGTCTTCTCCAACACCACAGTTCAAAAGCATCAATTCTTTGGCACTCAGCTTTCTTCACAGTCCAACTCTCACATCTATACATGACCACTGGAAAAACCATAGCCTTGACTAGACGGACCTTTGTTGGCAAAGTAGTGTCTCTGCTTTTGAATATGCTATCTAGGTTGGTCATAACTTTCCTTCCAAGGAGTAAGCGTCTTTTAATTTCATGGCTGCAAGCACCATCTGCAGTGATTTTGCAGCCCCAAAAACTAAAGTCTGACACTGTTTCCACTGTTTCCCCATCTATTTCCCATGAAGTGATGGGACCGGATGCCATGATCTTCGTTTTCTGAATGTTGAGCTTTAAGCCAACTTTTTCACTCTCCTCTTCCACTTTCATCAAGAGGCTTTTTAGTTCCTCTTCACTTTCTACCATAAGGGTGGTGTCATTTGCATATCTGAGGTTATTGATATTTCTCCCGGCAATCTTGATTCCAGCTTGTGCTTCTTCCAGCCCAGCGTTTCTCATGATGTACTCTGCATATAAGTTAAATAAGCAGAGTGAGAGTGTACAGCCTTGACATACTGCTTTTCCTATTTGCAACCAGTCTGTTGTTCCATGTCCAGTTCTAACTATTGCTTCCTGACCTGCATATAGGTTTCTCAAGAGGCAGATCAGGTGGCCTGGTATTCCCATCTCTTTCAGAATTCTCCACGGTTTATTGTGATCCACACAGTCAAAGGCTTTGGCATAGTCAATAAAGCAGAAACAGATGTTTTTCTGGAACTCTCTTGCTTTTTTGATGATCCAGCAGATGTTGGCAATTTGATCTCTGGTTCCTCTGCCTTTTCTAAAACCAGCTTGAACATCTGCAAGTTCACGGTTCATGTGTTGCTGAGGCCTGGCTTGGAGAATTTTGAGCATTACTTTACTAGCATGTGAGATGAGTGCAATTGTGCGGTAGTTTGAGCATTCTTTGACATTGCCTTTCTTTGGGATTAGAATGAAAATGGACCTTTTCCAGTCCTGTGGCCACTGCTGAGTTTTCCAAATTTGCTGGCATATTGAGTGCAGCACTTTCACAGCATCATCTTTTAGGATTTGAAATAGCTCAACTGGAATTCCATCACCTCCACTAGCTTTGTTCGTAGTGATGCTTTCTAAGGCCCGCTTGACTTCACATTCCAGGATGTCTAGCTCTAGGTGAGTGATCACACCATCGTGATTATCTTGGTTGTGAAGATCTTTTTTGTACAGTTCTTCTGTGTATTCTTGCCACCTCTTCTTAATATCTTATGCTTCTGTTAGGTCCATACCACTTCTGTCCTTTATCGAGCCCATCTTTGCATGAAATGTTCCCTTGGTATCTCTAATTTTCTTCAAGAGATCTCTAGTCTTTCCCATTCTTTTGTTTTCCTCTACTTCTTTGCATTCATTACTGAGGAAGGCTTTCTTATCTCTTCTTGCTATTCTTTGGAACTCTGCATTCAGATGCTTATATCTTTCTTTTTCTCCTTTGCTTTTCGCTTCTCTTCTTTTCACAGCTATTTGTAAGGCCTCCTCAGACAGCCATTTTGCTTTTTTACATTTTTTTTCCATGGGGATGGTCTTGATCCCTGTCTCCTGTAGAATGTCACAAACCTCCATCCATAGTTCAGCAGGCACTCTATCTATCAGATCTAGGCCCTTAAATCTATTTCTCACTTCCACTGTATAATCATAAGGGATTTGATTTAGGTCATACCTGAATGGTCTAGTGGTTTTCCCTACTTTCTTCAATTTTAGTCTGAATTTGGCAATAAGGAGTTCATGATCTGAGCCACAGTCAGCTCCTGGTCTTGTTTTTGCTGACTGTAAAGAGCTTCTCCATTTTTGGCTGCAGAGAATACAATCAATCTGATTTCGGTGTTGACCATCTGGTGATGTCCATGTTGTAGAGTCTTCTCTTGTGTTGTTGAAAGAGGGTATTTGCTATGACCAGTGCATTTTGGTAAACTTATCTTGTAAACATTTCTCTTCATAAGTAAAAATGCGATGTCTTTGTTGTTGGAGTACATTTCTTTTATTCCTGGTAAAGGTGAATGCTTTTTTCATGTAAGCATTTACTTTTGTGGGAATTGTTATATTGCTACAGACAAGGGTGGCCTTACACACTGTGGTCTATGCATATTTGAACATCAGACTTATTTTTTTAAATGCTTTTTAATTTTGAAGTGTTGTCACATACATAGTTACCTTGTCTGAATCTTAAAACAACCTTTTGGTGTCAGAAAGATCAAGTATTAATTCTGTCTTTAAAGCTGAAACAGTGGAGGCTCAGGAAATCAGTGACTGGCCCAAGTCAATCCCGTTAGCAAGCAGAAGAGGTGTTTTTATTTTGTTCTGATTTTTTTCTGTTGAGTCAGATAGTTTGACTTTAAACTAGTTTATGTGAAGTAAATAAAGTCCAGTCAAGGCAAAATATAAGAAAGTAAGTAGGGATTACTGTTTAATTCCTTTGTTTGCTTCCTAAAAGAGAGTACAAGACATCCAGAAAAAAAAGACTGGCACCACTTTCCACATGATGTCTAAAAGACACTCCATTTTTTAACCAGAATGCATGCTTAGCAAGAAAATTTAAAAAGATGAGCTGGAGGGCTGTTTTCTGACTGTTGCATCAGAAAATACTAACCTTAAACAGTCATGAGGTTAGACATAAGATGGCGTAAGAAGTGTTTGGAAAGTGTGCAGAGGACCAGCTGTTTTTTTGAGGCAGTGTATGCCAGGACACCGTAAGCCAAGCAAGTAGAGTGTTGAGTGTACATTCAGAGTAAAGATTGTGTTTTCCCTTCATTATTACATTAAAAATGTTTGCTAATTTTAGAAAGCTAACTATGTCTTATAAGTTGCTGACCTAAAGAGAAAATGTCATAAACATGAGCTTACAGGGAATTTCAGATTTGAATCCCTGTATGTAGATCCTCCCATTGAAGAAAAATCACACAACTTTTCGGAAAAGAAAACTTTGTGGTTTTATTTTTAATTCCATCAATTTTATGGACTCCAAAAATTCTTTAGGCACACATTGGTGCATGTATTCTGGTGAAATGGGACCATACCTAAGCTGTATGGAACTTATAACTGTGTGGAATGTAGGTGTTCTATATGTTGTCGTTAGGGAACCATACAACCTGAGATGTAGCCGTTGTGTCAGGATTCTTAGTTGCAAGCAACCGAAACTGATTATGGTGAATCTTAGACAAATACGGAATTCACTGGCAAGTTCTACGGGACTCACAAAAATTAATGGCAGCCAGGAGGACCATTCTTGGAATGCAGTCATAGATCTGAAACCCTCTAAATAGTGCTGCACCAAAGAACATTGACATCAAAACCAGTTAGACCTGTTCAGCACCATTCACAAATATGACTCCAAGAATCACCATGTTCTTTATCATTAGTTTGGAACTCAAAGCCCTGGAGGAGAATCTCTGATTGAATAAAAGCATGCAAACTGATAGCAAATATGGGTGTTATTTTATACTACCTCATTAAAGGCTGAGCCTTTTTTTTTTTTTAATGAGCTTCACCCAGAGTCTGGAAAATTCTGAAAGAGATGGGAATACCAGACCACCTGATCTGCCTCTTGAGAAATTTGTATGCAGGTCAGGAAGCAACAGTTAGAACTGAACATGGAACAACAGACTGGTTCCAAATAGAAAAAGGAGTACGTCAAGGCTGTATACTGTCACCCTGCTTATTTAACTTCTATGCAGAGTACATCATGAGAAACGCTGGACTGGAAGAAACACAAGCTGGAATCAAGATTGCCGGCAGAAATATCAATAACCTCAGATATGCAGTTGACACCACCCTTATGGCAGAAAGTGAAGAGGAACTCAAAAGCCTCTTGATGAAAGTGAAAGTGGAGAGTGAAAAAGTTGGCTTAAAGCTCAACGTTCAGAAAACGAAGATCATAGCATCCAGTCCTATCACTTCATGGGAAATAGATGGGGAAACAGTGGAAACAGTGTCAGAATTTATTTTTGGGGGCTCCAAAATCACTGCAGATGGTGACTGCAGCCATGAAATTAAAAGACGCTTACTCCTTGGAAGGAAAGTTATGACCAACCTAGATAACATATTCAAAAGCAGCAACCTAGATAACATATTCAAAAGCATATTACTTTGCCAACAAAGGTCCGTCTAGTCAAGGCTATGGTTTTTCCAGTGGTCATGTATGGATGTGAGAGTTGGACTGTGAAGAAGGCTGAGCGCCGAAGAATTGATGCTTTTGAACTGTGGTGTTGGAGAAGACTCTTGAGAGTCCCTTGGACTGCAAGGAGATCCAACCAGTCCATTCTGAAGGAGATCAGCCCTGGGATTTCTTGGGAAGGAATGATGCTAAAGCTGAAACTCCAGTACTTTGGCCACCTCATGCAAAGAGTTGACTCATTGGAAAAGAGTCTGATGCTGGGAGGGATTGGGGGCAGGAGGAGACGGGGACGACAGAGGATGAGATGGCTGGATGGCATCACTGACTCGATGGACTTGAGTCTGGGTGAACTCCAGGAGTTGGTGATGGACAGGGAGGCCTGGAGTGCTGCGATTCATGGGGTCTCAAAGAGTCGGACACGACTGAGCAACTGAACTGAGAGTCAAGGAATAAGGTGAAATATTTTGTATTTTGATATTTCTTAACTTGGACCATTTAGACAGCTTTTTTTCTTAAGGAATGGTTTACACTCTTTAAAAATCAAAAATCACTGTCCTTCTTGTGAATGGTTTTCAAATCACATTTCTTCCTTTATTGTCTAGACAAATTCAATTATTTTAAAAATGTATTTTCAGATTACTTATGGATCAAATAATTTAGTATTTGCACTTTGCCAAAAATGATAGTATAAATATGGCAAATGTATATTTTTAAGAAGGTATATACGATGATTCTTCTAAATTTCTATACTAATCATCTGTATTCTTCATACACCATATTATAATATTTCATACTTGCACTGTGTTTTCTTGACTAAATTGTTATGATTTTGAAGACACTTTTCTTTGCATCTCCTAAAAGTGAATGCAACACATAGAAGGTAAAAAGCAGATGTTCCAGTTACTCACTTTTATTGATTATAATGTAATAACCCTTCTTAATAAAAGAATCATTCTCATTGCAAATTATACAAAGAAGAAAATATAAAATAATCCCACTATCCAGGGATAACCAATGGTATATAATTAGGTTCATTCTTAAAGTCCTTTTTATTTCTATTTTATATGCACACCCCCCACATACACACAGATGTGCACCGATGTATAGAGTACATATATAATAAAATGAGATCATATTAAACAAAATACTTTGTCCTGACTTTTAATTATATCATGATCAGTTTTTCAGTATTTTATTGGATCTTTTTACTTAAAGTTAGAAAGTAAATCTCCCTTTCATTAAATAAATTACTAAAAATATATATAAAGAAAAAAATTTTCTCCACCCTCCCCTAACCCATATCTCTGAATCAAGCATTAACAATACAGTATCTAGCCTTCCACACTCTTCACTGCATATTCTTTCAAACCTAAGTAAACAGAAAAACCTTAAACACATGTATAAAAGGTTTTAACTCCTTAACTGCATTTCACAAACTCACTGGATCACAGTATGAGAAAATGAATTTAGAAATGTCAGCATTTCTCGTCCAGTAGTTTGGTTGATAAGACTGGCTAAGTTAAAATAAAGTAAAAGTTGATAAACAGAATGTTCCCTTACATTAGACACTTCATTAGCTTTTTCTTACTAGTATTTAAATCCTGAACGTATATAGTTGTCTGTCTTAGGAACCATCTCTGGTAAATATGATTTCTGTGTAGACAAAGCATAGGGAAATGACTCCTTTCCGTTTTCATTGGGATTTCCACAGAGGAATATCAGTTAACACTGAGTAAAATTATTTCTTTTCATGTACCAAAGAAATGTTTGTTGTTATCTTATTTAATATGTAGAAAATTAGACTCATATCCTTTCCAACATCTTTTTTAAAAGGGCCCCTAGGAAAATAACTTGAAAGCTAATTCAGTGGTCATTCAGTTTTCAGAATGAGATACCTACAATTATTAAAAATATTAAAATATTTTAAAAATTAAATTCACTGAATTGCTTGTCAAACTTACTTTGGTCTAATTAAATGATTGTTTTCATCACTTCTTATGATTTATTTTACCCTAGATAAGAGGCAAGTATATCAGTGTCTGAATAGTATTAAATATTTCCCTCATTTTCCATATAATGTATCATCAACAAAGTCTTGCTAAATTAATGAATTGTGTGCATGTTTGAAAGTGGGATTGTACTTGTCTAATTGTGGCATCAGTTGTCATGGTGACTATCAGCCAATCAGTGAGTAAACGCCCTTACTTGGCAGTGTTTGGGTGAAGAAAGCTTTGTGCAACCGTCAGCCTGAGATTTATGGTGGTAAAACTATATTTGGCAGGCAAATCAATGTGTTGTCCACTCTTTGTGTTTCTGGCCTCATTTTAAGTCAACCTTTTGATATTCAACTAGAATATTAAGAGATCCTGGGTCTTTGGAGCAGTTTTGTTATTAATAGATCACTTTTTATAAACTGTGTATGGGATGACTAGCTATTTGTATACATATCCAATGAAGGCAACCCCTGGTATTTCTTTGTATTTGTAATTGCAAATGTCAGATCTTGAAAGCAAGTGGGTATTAGAGGATATCTTTTTATGTCTACTATTAAAACATGTCGAGTGATCTATAAATTACCCCACATAGATAAACAGTGGATTAAAATTAGGCACTTTCATTCTGTCATCACTATAATATTAATCATTGGAGTTTAGGTCTCTAATGTTAATATATACCTTTTAGCAGTATATGTCACTACATATTAAATTACATGATAGCTGACAGATTTTTAAATCAAAACATTTTTTCTCTCCTTATGTCATAACACGATAAGAAATAAAGAGTGATTCTTGCTTACATAGGATATTGTTTAATCTTTGCACATGCTGTTTTTTTACTGTTTATATTTGCAATGAACTGAGATGTTTTTATCAGTACCTCTTCTTGTTCACACACATACCAAAAATAGGGGATCAGCATTTTCATTTAATACACAGAAAACTACTCAAAGTAATGCCCATGAGAGCTATACAATTTTACCAACTTTTTAGTATAACAAAATTGGGGTAAAATACCAAGTTATTTATTTTCTTTCCCCTAGAATGAATTTTTTTTATCCTGTAACACATTTTGGTGAGGAAACCCATGACTTTCATGCCCTAATCAATCCATATAGAAATCCTTACTATATGTTGTATAGTAGAGAATGATTCAGTTTTGCTCACTCTTTATAAATTCTGAACATTTGGGGAAGCATAGATAAATTACATGCGGTTAATTGACATAAAAATATATCTTTTTAAAAAATCTTGTTTCAGAAGCTGTTTACTTTGTCTTTTATTTTTGTTCAAACTTTACACTTGTTATTTTGTATTAAGATATAGCCGATTAACAATGTTGTGATAAAATCTATCTATTAAGAATGGATACCTAAAGTTACACTCATTGTAATTAAAACCCCAAACCAAATCTCTCCTGCAAATTCACTGTCATTCTAAATTTTCCATCTGCTACTCCACAAATCCACTGTGGAAGCTTCAGCTTTATGGAATAGGCGTATAGTGAGATAGTGCTTTATACAGAGTAAGCAAGTAAATGAACCAGCCTTTCTTTACTTGTCACCAACTGGACAAAATGTAGAGTGGATCTTTCTCCATTAGACAGTGTTTCTATTATAATTTTTGTTGTTATTATGATTAAAGGTTTGTCTCCTTTAGGAGACTGTGAGATCCACAAGGGAGGGAGCCATGTCATATCCATCACTGTGTGTGTAACATTTTGAACAATGTTCAGCCCTCAGAAATACCTGAATATAAGTTAAGCTGCTTTTTTTCAATAGTGGTTTTTTTTTTTTTTAATTTATTTATTTTTGGCTGTGCCGGGTCTTTGTTGCTACATGGGCTTTTCTCTAGCCGTGGTGAGCGGGGACTACTCTTCAGTCGCAGTTACTCCCAGGGCTTCTCCTTGCAGGGGCTTCTAGTTGCAGAGCACAGGCTCTAGGGGGTTCAGGCTTCTGTGGTTGCTGCACATGGGCTTTAGAGCACAGGCTCAGTAGTTATGGAGCACCGGCTTAGTTGCTCCACGGCATGTGGGAGCTTCCCGGACCAGGGGTCAAACTTGTGTCTCCTGCATTGACAGGAAGATTCTTCACCAACTGAGCCCAGTTAGGACTCAGTTAAGGAAAGCCCAGTTAAGTTACTTTTTAAGAACTTAATAGAAGTTGAAAATATATGACTGAATTTTTTTCTCTTCAGTTTTCTTCAACTCAAGCATATTGTTAGTCATATAAAATGATCTTATCTCTGGTATAAAAAAATAAATCCATGAAAATGAGCAAAAAATTACTGAGAGGTGGCTAGAAATGAGGTTTTAGAATACTGTCATATATTTGTGCATTCTTAAACATTTTAGTATTTTTAAAATCTTGTGTAAGTACCAAGATACACTTAACATAGTATATCAGCAATAGCTTCGATGTTTGTATCAATTAATAGTTCCTAAGATATTTTTCACATATATTTATTCATATCCTTATTCTGATTTTACAGTATAAAAGGGTCGGAACATTTAAATAACTTGCTCAAAAATAGAAAGTTACTCTAATTCTAAATCTAGTCATCATTCTCTTATCAAAAGTGAATGTGTTTTTTGTTTATTTGTTTCTTATCTCTATTTCTTTACAAATGACATGTCAGAACTAAAAAGAAGTAGGGCTTGCAGGCTTAGTAGCAGGCTTCTGTCTTATATTTGAAATTTTTTTTTATAATCTCAAGTCTCATTGTCTTTATTATAACATTGATCTTTATTGTAACATTGATAATAACGAACACAATTGTCTGCCTCAGAAGAAAATAAATTCCACAGGCTGTGATGGGCTTTTAAGAAACATTTAGAGTATGATATCATCAAGAACATGTACCTGGCAAAAACGTCTCCATCAGAGCATAAAATCCTTGGCCTCAAGGCTCTGAGAGTTTATCAGTGCCATGGGACATTAGCTGCTGTGTTCACACACCTCTACAAGGCATGACAGCTACAGTTTCCTCCACCTGATGACCTAGACGGAGAGTGAGGAGTCAGGCACTCCATCCCCCATAGTCACCGTTAACGCTTCTTTATTTGCCTTGATAGCTCACATTGTTTTCCTTGGTTTCTGTTCTATTTAAATACATGGTTTATTGTCTGTTCTAGTCACTCCCTGCTGTTGTCACCCCTGCATAGAATAGAGGAAGCAGATGATTAGCCCTTCTCAAAGCTAATGCTCTAACGTTTACTATGGTTTACACTCCCTGTGTCAGCTGGTATTCTTCACAACCAGAATAGTCTATCAGTAAAACGGTTGTTGGGGGATTTTAAATTGGTCTGCATAGTGTCTTCCCACACGCAGTGAATTTTCTAGATAGAATGGATGTATAAATAGTAGTAAAGGTGACTTGTGTTAATTGTTATCTTTCAAGGGGTTTCTTCATCCTAAAGAAATTTGACAAGATTCAATAAGCATAGTATAAGCGTACGTTATTAAGTTTATGTGAATAAAAAGAATAATAAAAGTTTTTACTTAGATATACTTTGGGCATACACACTTAACAACTACAGCACAGATAAACAAGGACGTTTGGTAAATGCTTTTGTTTTACTTCAAAATATACACTGACTATAAGACAGTATTAACACAACTGGTAAAAATGATAAAATATTCATGTTTTACTATTCAAATAATTGAAAAAACATACATAGAATCTCACATAAAAATTTTGTCATACATGCAAATTAAGTTAGGTATTGATATATAGAAATTATATGGCCTCCTGATTTAGGTATAAAATATATAATTCCTATGCAAAGAAGCTTAATTATCTTAGTAATTGATGATAAATGGAACTTATGGGGTTTAAACTTTTCTGCATAAATTCAAACCTTTGTACCATTTTCTAAGGTATCCTGATAATTTTATTTCCTTACTAGTTTTCCACTGTTTATTCCCTTTCAAGGTATCAGAACTATTTAAGGGTAAGAGTTTTTTGAAGGAAGAAGTGAAAAAAGGGTATGACCCAATCTTCAGTGATTTAACTAAGAAAAAAATCTATTTCTAAACTGATTGACAAATGCCAACAATTGTAGTCAAAGTAGGAACATACTACATATTTGGGGATTTCTCTTCTTTAATTTTAGTTTAGAAATTAAAATAATACTTGTTATACTTAAAGTCTTCATCAGTCTTTTTTTTTTTTTCCATGTGAAAGTATAAACTCTTTGGATTTCCTGGTAAGAAGTTTAAAAGTTGTGAGTTTAGGCATACAAAGTATCTTGATAAGAATTATTGATAAAAAAAAAAGTTCAGTTAGGTAATCAAATCTGGGTTGTTTTTTTTTTTGGCTGTAGATTTGGGATTTCATATATAATTTTTCTCATTGATACGTTATTCTCTGAAGTTCTTTAGCAAAGTGTTTTTCTTTATCTACCGGTATTGCTTCCCTGATAGCTCAGTTGGTAAAGAATCCACCTGCAATGCAGGAGACTCTGGTTCAATTCCTGGGTCAGGAAGATCCACTGGAGAAGGGCTAGGCTACCCACTCCAGTATTCTTGGGCTTTCCTTGTGGCTCAACTGGTAAAGAATCTGCCTGCAATGCAGTGGACCTGGGTCCAGTCCCTGAGTTGAAAAGATCCCCTGGAGAAGGGAAAGGCTACCCACTCCAGTATTCTGGCCTGGAGAATTCCATGGACTGTATAGTCCATGGGTCACAAAGAGTGGGGCATGACTGAGCAACTTTCACTTTCACTGGTATTGTTATTCTGGCTTATTGTTTTTCTTCATGAAGATAGAAAGTTAAATCTAGCAATGCATAATGTGATGTTGGTTGTGGACATTTCTTTTGAAATTGGGGCAGTCTCCATACCAACTATAAGTGAAGTTTAGTATTATATCTAATCTGCCGGCTTACCTTTCTGTTTATATTTATGAATTTATGTGTTATTTCTGGAGCTACTGAACCATGCCTAGGATAGTATTCGAACTATTTGATACCATCTGTTTGAGATGATGTTACTGGTGGTTTTTTTTCTTTTGTTAAAGTTTAGTCAAAATGACTTATTTAATAATTTGATGAAATAGCTTAAAATTTTGCTTTTTGAGTATTACCCTTAGGGAAATTAGTGCCTGATATAATGAGGAAATTTCTTTTGTGTAATTTGAAATACAGAGCAATGGCTCAGAACTTTTCTTTTCCATTGTTTAGGAGAAAAATCATTGGTATAAGAAAGCAGGATTGGATTAAATTATGATTGAATTATGAATCTTCTCTCTTAATATTAGACTGAACAGCCATTAAACTTAAGTAGGAGCTTTTTTTGGACGTTGTTTGGTTTTGCTTTGGTTTTGTTGTTGATGTTGCTGTGATTTTCTTAGCCAAATTTAGTTAAGAATTTATTTCTGTAATAGTACTTTTCTCTGATAGAAAAAGAACTATTTCACCTGCATTTACTCTTTTTTTTTTTATCATAATTTTAACCTAGTTGTCTACTTATACACTAATTAATCTTTATGAACAGTGTTCTGTTTTTAAACGCAAATTCTTACTAGAATATAGATTGCTGGGTCATATTCCTCAGGATCCACATTTGAGACTAGGCCCAAGAAATTACATTTCTGACAAGTTCCTGGGTGATGTTAATGATATTGGGGCAGGGGATTGACTTTGAAGAGTACTGAGCTAGACAGTATATGGTAAAATATCAGAAATATGCATAATCCATTCTGAATACCCATCTCAAGGAGTTAGAAAAAGAGTAGCAACTTAAATGAAAATCAGGGAAAGAAGAATAAAGCTAAGAGCAGAAATGAAATTAAAAAGAAAAAAGTAATATAGAGATTCTCAAATGGCCCAAAGATTTTTTTTAAGTTGATAAATCACCAACAAATCAGACCACCACCAAATGAGAGAAGACAATCAATATGAGAAATGAAAAATAATATCACTGCATATTTCAAAAGATTGGAATATCTTGAATATTTTGAAAAACTATATGATAATTTAAAACTTTTGATGAAAATTTTAAATTCTCACAAAAACACAGCTATTTTGTTTTTTCACATTGATAATTTGAAGTCTTTGATCTCTTTTAGAAATTGAATATGTAAAACTTCCAGCAAAGAAAATTCCAGAGTAAAATGAAGCCACAGTTTATGTAAAGAAGACTTGCAATTTTAAGTAAGCTCGTCCAGAGAATGTCTTTTTTTAGTGCACTTTTTTTTTCTTAAAAGACAGTTTTGCTGGGTTCACAATTCTAGTTTCACATTTTTTCTCTCAGAACTGAATTCACCTCCTCGTTTCAGTTGTTCCTGTTGAGACCTCAGTCTAATTTGCATTTATTTGAACTGTTCCTTCTCTTGAGCTTCTTTTAAGACCTTTTCTTTTGACTTTGTGTTCTGTAGCTTTACCACAATTGCCTAGTGTTCTTTTTTTTAATCCTTGCATTTATATATTATTTATGAGCTCATATCTTTCATAAGTTGAACTAAGATCTCAGACATTTTTTCTTCTCCACCATTATTTTTAGTCTGTTTCCTGGTACTTCCACTGCAAGTATATTCAGCTTCTAATTCTGTTGCCCATATATATCTTAACCTCTTACATTTTGCATCTCTGTCTCACTGTAATATATTTGAATAGTTTCTTTGGATCTGTTTTTCATTTGCCTAGTTCTCACTTTGACAGTGTCTAATCTGTTGTATAATTCATCTATTGAGTTTAATTTTCAAGAGGTGCCTTTCTTGTTTCTAAAAATTCAATATGGTTTGTCATGCCTGATAACCTTTTGTTGCTTGCTCATTTTTTATTTTACTTCTTATTTATTTAAACTTATACTGTGTTACCATTTTATGTTCTCTATTTGATAATTCCATTAGTTACACTTCCCAGGTGGAGCCTTAAACCTCCTTGTTTGTGCTGTCACTCGTGCCTTATTTCATGTTTGGTGATTTTCCTTTTACTGAGAGCTAAAATACTGTTGAATTTGACCTGTCAAAATACTAGTGGCAAGCACTTGGGATTCGTTATTTTATAGGGGATATAGCTTTAGCCTAGTGCCACTTGAACACTTCTCAATTTTCTAACTTAATGCAGGATTCAGAGGTTTGACTCCATTGACAGTAGCTGCCCACAGTTAAGCCTCCTGGTCTCAGAACTAGTGTTAACATTTACTTCCAGGATTTCTGTGGCTGTAATGAAATCAGTGGCACCCTATTCCAGTACTCTTGCCTGGAAAATCCCATGGGCGGAGGAGCCTGGTGGGCTGCAGTCCATGAGGTCGCTAAGAGTCGGACACGACTGAGTGACTTCACTTTGACTTTTCTCATGCATTGGAGAAGGAAATGGCAACCCACTCCAGTATTCTTGCCTGGAGAATCCCAGGGATGGGGGAACCTGGCAGGCTGCCATCTATAGGGTCGGACAGAGTTGGACACAACTCAAGCGACTTAGCAGCAGTAGCAATGAAATCAAATAGCTTATTGGTTTATTTCTATAACTTTCCAGAGAGCCCAGAAATGCATTAAAAATACACTGGATGTACATTATCTTAGGCCCTTCAGAGTTTCTAGTTCACCATATAACTAGAAGCATAAATCCCCAAAATCACATCTTCCACTGTAGAACATTTAGAAAATCTATAACAGTCAAAATAAAAAATGTCATGTGACATCCAGATTGCCTTGGTTAATAATTTGGTGAATCTCTTTCAAACATAAACACACACTCATAGAATATAAATATAATGTTTTGTAGCTCAATATAATTTTTTACGCTCTTTGGATCAGAATTGGCAGATATATAATTTGAATCCTATCACCACTAACTTCTTTACCCACCCATGACAGACTGCATCAGCCAGTTACTACTTTCCAATTCTTGGGACTTGTAACTTCATGTCGTATCATCAAAAATTACAGATAAATAGTATTAGTCAGTTGAAATTAGTTGGCACAGAAGTTGATGGTCCTTTGTTTATTTTTTAAAGTTAATCAATAACATTCATTTATGTTTCAGAGTCTTTGGAAATTGAAGTCATCAGAAGAAGCACTTTTATAAAACTCAAATAAAAAGAATTATATTATTTTTAACTAATAAAACATTCAGAAAATGTAGGAGGAGAACATATTTAGGAAGTAAAACTGTCACCCCCAAAATAGTAAATGTCAACACAAATATGGCAATGGAGGAAAACGTTCCAGGTATCAGAGTGGATTAACATACATAGATTATAAATGAGATGTGTTATGCCGCAAATAATCTTCACCCTTAATGAATAATACATCTTTATTGAATATATAAAATATGTCAGCATTATACTGGCAGTTAGAGGTGCAGAACAGACACAGCCCTAACTCACAGGTCTATGTCTCATTTATAAATATACTGCTACTGCTAAGTCACTTCAGTCGTGTCCGACTCTGTGCGACCCCATAGACGGCAGCCCACCAGGCTCCCTAGTCCCTGGGATTCTCCAGGCAAGAACACTAGAGTGGGTTGCCATTTCCTTCTCCAATGCATGAAAGAGAAAAGTGAAAGTGAAGTCGCTTAGTTGTGTCCGACTCTTAGCGACCCCATGGACTGCAGCCTACCAGGCTCCTCCATCCATGGGATTTTCCAGGCAAGGGTCCATCAAACTGCAACCTCAGTCCAGCCTACCTCCTGTTACATAAAGTTTTATTGGAATACAGCCATCACTACTATTTTGCATATCATCTATGATTGCTTCTGCACTAAAACTATACAGCTGAGTAGTTACAATATAGAAGATACAGTTGAAAATATTTCCTTTCTGGGCCTTTCCAGAAAATGTTTGCTGATCCCTGTGTGTCTGTCATTCAGGGGTTGATTACACAATAAACCAAGGTTAAGTATTTACAAGATTTTAAGTTGTCCTCATTTCCTCTTGTTTCTCTCCTGAAAATCACCTACTTTGCCACTTCCTTCATCTTCCCCTGCAACCAGCTTACCACCTCACTCTCACCTCAAGGTAGCCCTGTTCTAAGGCTTGACTGCTGCAATCTCTGCCAGTACCTGCTTGAAGATTACTAGCCCCCTGGCACCTGCTAAACTGTGGTTAACCTGATCCTTTACAATTCAAATCCATCTATTTCCTTTTATCCAAATTTAGGCCATCTATTTCAGTTTCCCCACATCCCCCCACCCCACGATTTGCTTCCATTAACAGAATCTATAAAAAAGATAAATGGCATAGAAGTGCCAGATTTACAGTTCCAAAATTAAGGCTCCTACCTTTGAGAGAGGGAGTCTAAGAAGAGGGGTATTATTTGAGCCAGACCTTCAGGGACCAGAGATATTCTGATACATATGAGGATTAGGAAGATGATTATGTTCAAGGAGAATGGTAAAAACCCAAACAAAGCAAAAGTCCGTGGGCCTGGAGTAAGTGGAAAAGCAATTGAGGGTGTGGAAGACCTTAAGTGGAAAAATACTGAATTCCTTTCTGTGAGCACTGGTGGTGGAAAGTCTTTGACCTGGAAGATTTGAATGCATGCAAGGTTATTTTCCTTAGCAAATTAAAGTTAGCAGCAGCATATAGAATTTGTGATATACAGTGATCAACTATTATATAGCTCAATAAAGATATCTGTCTAAAACTACTCATATGTATCACCTATTTCCTTTTTTTGAACAGCCCATTATCATCTTCACCATATTCATGAGGAGACTGAGATTTATAAAGAGAAGTTTAGCTGACTGCCCAGGGTAACACAGCAGAAGATGGAAACTCCTGCATTTAAATCCCAGCCAGTCTGACTGTAGGCCCCTTGTCTTAATCATTGTCCTGTAGTGATAGGTGATAGCCTAAGGTCTATTGTTCAAAGTATGTGTATTGATTATGACCATTTTCATCAGCTAGCAAATGCAGGGGAACCAGAAACACCACACCAAAAGGGAAAAAAAAAATAGAGAATGAATGAAAGAAAAATGTTTGGCAATGAGAACTTACAAATATGGCTCAAATACCCTTAACTTCAATAAAAAGTAAATGAACTATGAAATTATTGAGGGAGGCAGAATATGAAAATGAAGGCATTGATACTTCACGCAGGTCTCTTAATATATAAAGCTAAATAGTCACTTCATTTTAAGTGAATGATTCTGTCAAAAGAATTAATTTTTTGAGCAATGAGGATATTCATTTAGCATGATTCTACCATCTGCAATTTATGAACCAGATTATACTCTTTGAGAAAAAGGGAGTTCATACCATGCATTTTAACTACATCAAGACCAAATCAAAAATGTTTCCCTAAAATTGAAGAAATCACCAAGTAAAAGTTAATCACCCGCACCCTTGGTAGACAGTGACCATTAAAGCATAATATATAACAAATGCTTTACTCAGATGGCTTTTAAAAAAAGTTTAGCACTTTATTCATGACATGCGAAGGCAGAGATCAATTCTTACTCCAGAAGGGAAACTCTCACAGCAACACAGCCCTCCACTGTGCTCCTCTCCCAAGAAAGCCTTTTTAAGCACAGTTTAGTTTCCTAAAGAATCTACAGAGATCCTCAATGAAAGTGCCCACCAAGGCCCATGGACATGGGAGCCTGGAAGGCTACAGTCATGGGTTCACAGTTAGTCAGGACTGAGCCAATAACACTTCCACTTTCACTTTGAAAGTCTATCAGGCATCTGGAATGGGAAAAGCAGGCTGGATGGCTACTATAAAAAGTGGAAGAACTTTCTCTATATGTGGAAAGCACCTCAGATCCAGCTAATTGCTTCCATAAGGAAGTAGGAAAGGCGTCATTGTTGTAAGCTATTCCAGTTTTTCAGAAGGAGGTGAAATTTCAGGGAGATACTTCGGTAAACATGCCTGAATTAAAAAAAAAAAAAAAGTAGTTTAATCAAATTGTTTGAGATGCTAAGCTTAATATCCTGCAGCTCCATCCATGTTGAAAGAAATGGCAAAATTTCTTTCTTTTTTATGGTCAAATAACATTCCATTGTTTATATATTCCTCATCTTATTTATCCATTAGGGAAATAAGTTAGAGAGAGAGAAAGACAAATGCTGTATTAAAAAAAATAATTATTGGAGTAGAGTTGATTTACAATGTTGTGTTAGTTTCAAGTGTATAGTAAAATGAATCAGTTATACATATACATGATAGCTACTTTTCCCATATAAGCCATTACAGAGTATTGAGTAGAGCTCCCTGTGCTATACACTAGGTCTTTATTAGTTATCTATTTTGTATATAGTAGTGTGTATCTATTAATCTCAATCTCCCTATGTATCCTTCCCTCCTTTCCCCCTTGGTAACTGTTGTTTTCTATATCTAGCACTCTATTTCTGTTTTGTAGATAATTTTATTTGTAGTCTATTTTTTAATTTACACATATAAATGATATCATATATTTATCTTTCTCTGTCTGACTTACTTCACTCAGTATAACAATCTATCTAGGTCCATCCATGTTGCTGCAATTCTGTTCAGCTCAGTCGCTCAGTCGTGTCTGACTTTTTGTGACCCCATGGACTGCAGCACACCAGGCCTCCCTGTCCATCACCAATTCCTGGAGCTTACTCAAACCATCGAGTTGGTGATGCCATCCAACCATCTCGTCCTCTGTGGTTCCCTTCTCCTCCTGCCTTCAATCTTTCCCAGCATCAGAGTCTTTTCCAGTGAGTCACTTCTTTGCATCAGGTGGCCAAAGTATTGGAGTGTCAGCTTTAACATCAGTCCTTTTGATGAAATTCAGGACTGATTTCCTTTAGGTTAGACTGATTGGATCTCCTTGCAGTCCAGGGGACTCTCAAGAGTCTTCAACAATACAGTTCAAAAGCATCAATTCTTCAGTGCTCAGCCTTCTTTATAGTCCAACTTTCACATCCATACATGACTACTGGAAAAACTGTAGCTTTGACTAGACAGACCTTTGTTGGCAAAGTAATGTCTCTGCTTTTTAATATGTTGTCTAGGTTGGTCATAGCTTTTCTTCCAAGGAGTAAGCATCTTTTAATTTCATGGCTGCAGTCACCATCTGCAGTGATTTTGGAGCCCAAGAAAATAAAGTCTGTCACTGTTTGCATTATTTTCCCATCTATTTGTCATGAAGTGATGGGACCAGATGCTATGATCTTCATTTTTTGAATGCTGAGTTTTAAGCCAACTTTTTCACTCTCCTCTTTCACTTTCATTCAAAGGCTCTTTAGTTCATCTTTGCTTTCTGCCATAAGGGTAGTGTCATCTGCGTATATGAGATGATTGATATTTCTCCTGGCAATCTTCATTCCAGCTTGTGCTTCATCCTGCCTGCATTTCACATGATGTACTCTGCATATAAGTTAAAGATGCAACATGGATGCTTCTGCAAATGGTATTATTTCATTCTTTTTACAGCTGAGTAATATTCCATTGTATATATGTACCACATCTTCTTTATCCACTCCTCTGTTGATGGAATTTAGATTGCTTCCATGTCTTGGCTATTGTAAATTGTGTGCAATGAATAGGGTGCATGTATCTTTTTGAACTATGTTTTTCTCTGGATATATGCCCAGGAATAGGATTGCTGGATCATACGGTAGTTCTATATTTAGTTTAAAGACGTCCATGCTGTTCTCCATAATGGTTGTAGCAGTTCACATTTCTACCAACAGTGTAAGAGGTTTTCCTTTTCTCCGCACCCTCTTCAGCTTTTATTGTTTGTATATATTTTTATGATAGCCCTTCTGATAGGTGTGATATGATTTGCATTTTTCTAATAATTATGTTGAACATTTTTTCATGTGGTTTTTGGCCTTCTGTTTGTCTTCTTTGAAGAAATGTCTATTTAGGTCCTTTGCCTATTTTTCAGTTGGGCTGGGTTTTTTGTTTTGTTTTTTAAAATATATATATATATATATATATTTTTTTTTTTTTGAGCTGTTTGTTTATTTTGGAGAGTAATCCCTTGTTGCTCACTTGTTTTGCAAATATTTTCTCCCATTCTGAGAGTTGTCTTTTCATTTTGTTTATGGTTTCCTTTGCTGTGCAAAAGCTTTTAAGTTTAATTAGGTTTCATTTGTTTATTTTTGTATTCATTTTCATTAGTCTAGGAGATGGATCAAAAAGGATCCTACTTCAATTTATGTCAGAGTGTTCTGACTGTTTTCCTCTAAGAGTTTATAGTATCTGGCCTTACATTTAGATCTTTAATCCATGGGAAGTTTATTTTTGTGTATGGTGTTAGAGTGTTCTAATTTCATTCTTTTACATACAGCTGTCCAGTTTTCCTAGAACCACTTATTGAAGAGGCTATCTTTTTTCTATTGTATATTTGTGCCTCCTTTGTCACAGATTAGATGACCATAAGTGCGTGAGTTTAGCTCTGAACATTTATATTCTGTTCCATTGATCTGTATTTCTCTTTTTGTGCCAGCACGACACTGGTTTTTTTTTTTTCCCTGTATGTTTCAACTTATATGGGGAAGGTAAAAAAAATAAAACAAGTGAATTTATTTAACTAATACATACTCATAGATAGAGTGAACAAGTGGTTATTAAGAGATAAGTGCAGGGTAGGGTACAGAATACATAAAGGGGATTAAGAGGTACAAACTACTAGGTATAAAATAAGTTACAAGGATATAATGTACAGCAAGGGAATACAGCCTGTATTTTATAATAACTTTGTATGGAGTATAATCTATAAAAATATAAAATTATTATGTTGTATACCTGAAAATTGTGTAATATTGTCACCTCTTCTTCAGTTTAACAAAATGATCTTTGAAAATGCTAAGTAGACAAAAATCTCATGCATAGGCTAGATAGAGCAGCAGGCTGCACCTTATCCATTGTGTACTGGAACATCTGTTATTTACCAGAGATATAATCAAAACATGAATGCACACATAAGGAAAAACCATTAAGAGAAAACTGTGCTACTCTTTTATATAACAGATGACTACCTAATTACCAGATCTATCTTTATTTCACTTCTTCCTTTTTTATTCATTTATTCATTATTTTTTTCATTTTACCAATACTTGCTTTGTCTCTTAGGTGTCAAGCTCAGCAGCTGGTGAAAGAAAAAGAATCATAAAGTCAAAAATTACAGCTGCTTAACTTGTACTAGTTAAGGTATATACCAAAATACTATGAGAGCATGGAGAAGGCAAGTGTTAACTCTCCCCAGAGAGGCCAGGAAGCCTCACCACATTGAGTGAGCACTTGTTGGTTTTGCTGGCCCATCATCCATTCCTCTTTTTATTTATGACATTGCTTCAGTTTTATTTTGAGAAGTATATTAGTCTGGATAGGTTAAAATAACAGCAACATCAAAAATTTACCTCTTGTTTATGCTACATGTTATACAACAGATAGAGAGGGCTTCATTGGCCCAGAAGCACTTAGAAACCAAGATTCCACCTCCTTAAGCTATACCTTCAGGACTACATGGCAGGTATAGCTAGAGTCTTGCATTGGCTCTTCTTAACCTTCCCTTTCACATGATAGCTTAGACACATCACTTCCTCTCATGGCTCATAAGACTTGAATTAGCCACACATTCTTATTTAACTTCAAGGAGGCTTAAAAATGTAAGGAGACTCGTGGAACCATCATCTCATGTCACTGTATGCAATCTTGATGGGCCTGTCCATTCAGATATCTCACCAACCCCTGGTTGAGACCTAGAAAAGTTACCTAAG
Organism: Bubalus kerabau; assembly: GCF_029407905.1. NCBI lineage: Eukaryota > Metazoa > Chordata > Mammalia > Artiodactyla > Bovidae > Bubalus > Bubalus kerabau. The sequence goes on along the minus strand of NC_073643.1, from coordinate 32,678,380 downwards.
ATAGAAATCATATAATTTCTTTCTTTGCATCTTGAATAGAGTCTCACAGAGTCCAGAAACTGTGGGTTTCACTTGGCCTACACCAGTCATTGCAGCAAATCATTGGGCATATGATGTGGTACTTCTGATAGATAATAGAGAATCATAAACACAATGATAACTGAACCCATACACGAAGATGAGGTGTGTAGGATGAAGAAAGAATAAGACCAAAGAATGGACCCTCAGTGGAGCAGATAAAAACAAGCCATGGAAACTCAGCCCAAGAGGATGGGAATGGACCAGAAAACAAGAAACCAAAAATGAGAACATTTTGAGCAGCTTTAAAATCTAGGAGAAAGGAACCAGAAGAGGTAGCAGGGGCAGTAGAAGATGATGGGTTTGAAAAGTTCTCTGTAGGTTAGAAGTAAAAGGGATTTGGCCTAGAGTAGAGACATTTTCATAGAAAGATACTTTTACATTCCTGGGTGGAAGAATGAGTTTATCTGGGGAAAAAAAATCACTCAACTGTGGAAGAGAAAGAAATTCTCCTTCCTTTGGGGCAGGAGGAAACTGGGCAGATGTTTGCAAGTGAAGACGACTGTCAGTAAGGAAGAAGATTTGCGGAGGAGGATTCCATTGTTTTCTCTTTGGAACAATGGCTACCCTTCATACTATTAGGGGATAAGTATGACCATCTTTCTAAACTATTGTGAGACAGGAATTCATGTTGTAGATCTATATCCCCATGACCATTCTTTAGTAACTTGTCTCTTTTTTTTCCCAGTGTCATATCCAGGTCCTCACTCCAGTTCTCCACCTGAGAGTTTATCTGCCCCCCCACCATCTCTATCAGTTATACACAGTATACTCTTGCAAATTAATCTCTTACTTTCATACCTCTGCTTCTTTTATTTCTTCTACCCATCCCTACCTTCTTATTTATGCTCATTTTTAAAATAACAGGGCCTATGATGGGATGGGAGGAGGGCCATTTGCCTTAGAGCTTACATGCACCAAAAAAATCTTAAATTTACCTTCAATTATGGTCAAATATATAGAGATGTTTCTTGGAGTTAAAAGCATTAATTTCTTACATGTGAATGTTTAAAATACACCTCCATTCTTTAACAACTCTATTTGTCATTTCTTTATTAATTTATTAGGTGTGACCAAAAAATGAAAGTAACTTGAGTCTCATTAGAATCACGAGAGCACCTGTTCAAGCTTAATAATAATGGTAAATATAATAATCATAAATTGTTAAGAGCTAGCATTTATTATCCAGTGCTTATTATGTACAAGCACTGTTCTGGGTGCTTTATATTTTACATAATGCTTTAAAAACAGTCTCATGAAGTAGGTGTTACTATTATGTCAATAACACAGAGAAAGAAACTGAGGTTTACTGAGCACAGGTAATTTGGTGAAAGACACACAATTTTCATTCACTCTATAGTTTACAAGTTGTGCTTTTAAAAAATTCTCGTAAATAAGTAGTGCTCTCTCTCTCTCTTTTTTTTTAAACTCGCCAATAGCAAACATTCATGTTTTTATGCTTCTCTTCATACTGCATGATAATTTTGTTGAAAATTAATATTCAAGGTAGTGTGATCACTTTTGCAAATTAAGATTTGAGGCTGCATGGGTTTTTTGTAATCCCAGTGCCAAAACTGGGCCTTGCACACAGTAGGACATCGCTCTGTCCACTGTGTTATATCTTGAATTACAGTTACCTGATCATACCAGCTTTTAAACAAATTCAGCATTTATGCAGAAAAGGAAAATGCATGTCAATGTTAGTGAAATTACCAGGATAGTAAATCAGTAAGTGCTGAAAGCATTAATGCCATAAAGAATATGAGGCCAGTAATGATAAGTAATGTAAAAAAAATCTTACATTTGTTCTTACAGACATTTTCTTTCCTTCTTCCTTCTTCTTTCCACCTACATTTCATTAGCCTCATTCTTTTGTTCTTTTTCCTTTAACATTAAACTTTGAAACACTTACTGGGTGATGAAAATAATATGTAAAAGTGTCCTTACCATCTGTGTTTTTGAAGAGAAATAAACTCTCAAATATGTGAATCAAATGGTCATCTATTAGAAATAATGAAACTAGCTACACATTTCTGTCCAGAATATACAGCAGATGATTCTTTATTCTCCACTCATTTTTTGTAATTTTATTCTTTTTATGTCTTCTTAGAAATCCTACACTGTTTTCTTTCTTTTTCTCTTGTTACCCAGGGTCTCTTTATTATCTTTTTTTATTTCCCCTCTGAATATCTTATTTTCTAATATAATTTAGAATTTCCTGTGAAAATTCAAATAATTTAATGAAGAAAATTTTAAAATAAAATTATCTGTATGATTTGCAAAAACATGCTACACTTTGCCAGCATAAAACAAGGTACTGAAGTGTATTTTATTCTCTTTTGGCAGTTAGACCCTGATGTAGATTTTATACAGTGAATCTTTTAGTTACATATTTCCAAATTTAAATCTAAATATTAAGAAGCATCTCACTGAGTGAGTCCTTGAAAATTTGGTCACAGTAATTCTCATTTTGACATGAATTATTTATTTGTTTTCTTCTTGGTGATACCTGGCGCCGCTTTTTCATCCACAATTTAACACTGGATATCCACATGTTCATATATTCCAGTCTTTATTCTCTATGTATATTTTTTCCTATCTATAGGCTTTGAGGTAGCCAAAATTATTATTTGATAAATTATAAAATAGTAATAAAACTCCATCGAACTTGCTCATTTAGTAAACTAATAAAATATCTTATTAGATTAATAAAATATCTCTCAAATAGCCCTGGGTCACACAGATGATAAATAAGAAAAATCTAAATTAATAGAAAAGAAGGATTTATAGTTCCTTCCCATTAGAGCCTGTGTATAATTTGACTGGAATTCTTTTTTTTAATTTGTTTATTTTTATTGAGGGATAATTGCTTTACAGAATTTTGTTGTTTTCTGTCAAGCCTCAATATGAATCAGCCATAGGCATACATATATCCCCTCCCTTTTGAACCTCCCTCCCATCTACCTCCCCATCACACCCCTCTAGGTTGATACAGAGCCCCTGTTTGAGTTTCCTGAGCCATACAGCAAATTCCCATTGGCTCTCTGTTTTACATAAATAAATACATAATGCATGACCTGGGGTTGACTGAATTTGCAGAAGCAGAACTGCAGATATGGAACGCCCATGTAAAGTGATACTCATATTTCCACCCCCTAACCCTGTTGGCTACTTATTTTACATATGGTAATATAAGTTTCCATGTTACTCTTTCCATACATCTCACCCTCTCCTCCCCTCTCCCCATGTCTATAAGTCTATTCTCTATGTCTATTTCTCCATTGTTTCCCTGTAAATAAATTCTTCAGTACCATTTTTCTAGATTCTGTATATATGAGTTAGAATACAATGTTTATCTTTCTCTTTCTGACTTACTTCACTCTGTATAATAGGTTCTAAGTGCGTCCACCTCATTAGAACTGACTCAAATGCATTCCTTTTTATAGCTGAGTAATATCCCATTGTGTATATGTACCACAACTTCTTTTTCCATTCATCTGTTGATGGACATCTAGGTTGCTCCCAAGTTCTAGCTGTTGAAAATAGTGCTGCAATGAACAATGGGATACATGTGTCTCTTTCAGTTTTGGTTTCCTCAGGATGTATGCCTAGGAGTGGGATTGCTGGGTCATGTGGTGATTTTATTCCTAGTTTTTTAAGGAATCTCCATACCGTCTTCCATAGTGGCTGTATCAATTTACATTCCCACCAACAATGCAAGAGCATTCCCTTTTTTCCACACCCTCTCCAGCATTTACTGTTTGTAGACTTTTTGATGATGGCCATTCTGACCAGGGTGAGGTGGTGTCTCATAGTTTTGATTTGCATTTCTCTAATAATGAGCAATGTTGAGCATCTTTTCATGTGTTTGTTAGCCGTCTGTATGTCTTCTTTGGAGAAAGGTCTTTTTCCCACTTTTTGTTTGGGTTGTTTGTTTTTCTGGTATTGAGTTCTATGAACTGCTTGTATATTTTGAAAATTAATCCTTTGTCAGTTGTTACATTTGCTATTATTTTCTACCATTCTTAGGGCTGTCTTTTCACCTTGCTATAGTTTCCTTAGCTATGCAAAAGCTTTTAAGTTTAATCGGGTCCCACTTGTTTACTTTTGTTTTTATTTCTGTTAATCCAGGAGGTGGGTCATAGAGGATCTTGCTTTGGTTTATGTCATCTAGTGTTCTATGTTTTCCTCTAAAAGTTGTATAGTTTCTGGTCTTACATTTAGGTCTTTAATCCATTTTGAGTTTATCTTTGTGTGTGGTGTTAGGAAGTGTTCTAATTTCCTTCTTTTACATGTAGCTGTCCAGTTTTCCCAGCACCATTTATTGAAGAGGCTGTCTTTGCCCCGTTGTATATTCTTGCCTCCTTTGTCAAAAATAAGGTACCCATAGGTGCATGGGTGTATTTCTGGGCTTTCTACCTTGTTCCTTTGGTCTATATTTCTGTTTTTGTGGCAGTACCATACTGTTTTTGATGACTGTAGCTTTGTAGCATAAGCTGAAGTCAGGAAAGTTGATTCCTCCAGCTTCATTCTTCTTTCTCAAGACTGTTTTGGCTATTCGGGGTCTTTTGTGTTTCCATATAAATTGTGAAATTTTTTGTTCTAGTTCTGTGAAAAATGCGATTGGTAATTTGATAGGGATTGCATTGAATCTGTAGATTGCATTTGGTAGTATAGTCATTTTCACAATATCAATGCTTCCTACCCAAGAACATGGAATATCTCTTCATCTGTTTATGTCATCTTTGATTTTTTTCATTAGTATCTTATAATTTTCTATGTACAGTTTTTTTTTGTCTCCTTAGGTAAGTTTATTCCTAGATATTTAATTATTTTTGTTGCAATGGTGAATGGGATTGATTCCTTAATTTCTATTTCTGATTTTTCACTGTGAGTATATAGAAATGAAAGTGATTTCTGTGTATTGATTTTGTATCCTGCAACTTTGCTAAATTCACTGATTAGCTCTAATAATTTTCTAATACTATGTTTATAATGTATTCTATGTACAGTATCTGGAGAAGGCAATGGCACCCCACTCCAGTACTCTTGCCTAGAAAATCCCATGGACAGAGGAGCCTGGTAGGCTGCAGTCCACAGGGTCGCTAAGAGTTGGACACGACTCAGCAACTTTACTTGCACTTTTCACTTTCATGCATTGGAGAAGGAAATGGCAACCCACTCCAGTGTTCTTGCCTGGAGAATCCTGGGGACTAGGGAGCCTGGTGGGCTGCTGTCAATGGGGTCTCACAGAGTCGAACACAACTCAAGCGACTTTGCAGCAACAGTAGCAGTATATACAATATCATGTCATCTGCAAACAGTGAGAGCTTTACTTCTTCTTTTCCAATGTGAATTCGTTTTATTTCTTTTTCCTCTCTGACTGCTGTAGCAAGGACTTCCAGAACTATGTTGAATAATAGTGATGAAAGTGGACACCCTTGTCTTGTTCCTGATCTAAGGAGGAATGCTTTCAGTTTTTCACCATTGAGAATAATGTTTGCTGTAGCTTTATTATGTTGAGGTAGGTTCCTTTGCCCATTTTTTGAAGAGTTTTAATCATAAATGGGTGCTGAATTCTGTCAAAGGCTTTTTCTACATCTCTTGAGATAATCATACGGCTTTCATCTTTCTGTTTGTTAATATGGTGTAACACATTGAATGATTTGCGTATATTGAAGAATCCTTGCATCCCTGGAATAAACCCAACTTGATCATGGTGTATGAACTTTTTAATGTGTTGCTGAATTCTGTTTGCTAAAATTTTGTTGAGGATTTTTACATCTATGTTCATCAGTGATATTGACCTGTAGTTTTCTTTTTTTGTGTTGTCTTTGTCTGGTTTTGGTATCAGGGTGATTGTGGCCTCGTAGAATGTGTTTGTAAGTGCTCCTTCCTCTGCAATTTTTTGAAAGAGTTTTAGAAGAACAGGCATTAGCTCTTCTCTAAATGTTTGATAGAATTCTCCTGTGAAGCCACTTGGTCCCTAGCTTTGTTTTTGGGAGATTTTTGATCACAGCTTCAGTTTCATTACTTGTAATTGGGCTGTTCATGCTTTCTGTTTCTTCCTGGTTCAGTCTTGGAAGATTGAACTTTTCCAAGAATCTGTTCATTTCTTCTAGGTTGTCCATTTTATTGCCATATAGTTCATAATAGTCTCTATAATCCTTTGTATTTCTGCATTGTCTGTTGTAACCTCTCCTTTTTCATTTCTAATTTTGTTGATTTGATTCTCCTTTCTTTTCTTCTTGATGAGTCTGGCTAAGGGTTTGTCAATTTTGTTTATCTCCTCAAAGAACCAGCTTTTAGTTTTATTAATCTTTACTATTGTTTCTTTCATTTCTTTTTCATTTATTTCTGCTCGTAACTTTATAATTTCTTTCCTTCTGCTAATTTTGGGGGGTTCTGTTCTTCTTTTTCCAATTGTTTTAGGTGTAAAGTTAGGTTGTCTATTCAATGTTTTTCTTGTTTGTTGAGGTAGGATTCTATTGCTATTAACTTCTCTCATAGAAATGCTTTTGCTGCATCCCATAGGTTTTGAGTTGTCATGTTTTCATTGTCATTTGTTTCTAGGATTTTTTTTTATTTCCCTTTTTATTTCTTCAGTAACCTGTTGGTTATTTAGAAACATGTTTAATCTCCTTGTGTTTGTGTTTCTTGCAGTTTTTTTCTTGTAATTGATATCTAGTCTCATAGTATTGTGGTCAGAGAAGATGCTTGATACAATTTTCTTAAACTTACTGATGTTTGATTTGTGACCAAGATGTGGTCTGTCCTGGAGAATGTTCCAAGTCTTGAGAAGATGGTGTATTCTTCTGCATTTGGATGGAATGTCCTGAAGATATCAATGAGATCCATCTCATCTAGTGTATCAGTTAAGACTTGTGTTTGCTTATTAATTTTCTGTTTTAGTGATCTGTCCATTGGTTTGAGTGGGATGTTAAAGTCTCCTCCTATTATTGTGTTACTGTCAATTTCTCCTTTTATGTGTTAGTGTTTGTCTTATGTATGGAGGTGCTTCTATGTAAATGTGCATAGATATTTACAATTGTTATGTCTTCCTCTTGGACTAATCCCTGAATCATTATGTAGTGTCCTTCCTTATCTCTTGTAATCTTCTTTATTTTAAGGTCTATTTTGTCTTATAGGAGGATTGCTACTCCAGCTATCTTTTGCTTCCCATTTGCATGGAATATATTTTTCTATCCTCTCACTTACAGTCTATATGTGTCTTTAGGTCTGAAATGGGTTTCTTGTAGACAGCTTATTATATATGGGTCTTGTTTTTGTACCCATTCAGCCAGTCTGTGTCTTTTAATTGAAACATTTAATCTATTGACATTTAAAGTAATTATTGATATATTTGTTCCTATTGCCATTTTTTTTAAATTGTTTGGGGTTGATTTTGTAGATCTTTTTTTCTTATATTTCTTGACTATATAAGTCCCTTTAACATTTGTTGTAAAGGTGGTTTGGTGGCACTGAATTCTCTTAACTTTTGCTTGTCTGAAAGGCTTTTTATTTCTCCATAAATTTTGAATGAGCTCCTTGCCAGGTACAGTAATCTTGGTTGTAGGTTTTTCCCTTTCATTACTTTAAATATATCCTGCCATTCCCTTCTGTGGTTTCCCTTGTAAGTTATTTGTTGCTTCTCCCTTGCTGCTTTTAATATTGTTTATTTGTGTTTAGTCTTTGCTTGTTTGATTAGTATGTGTCTTGGCATATTTCTCCTTGGGTTTATCCTATATGGGACTCTTTGTGCCTCTTGGACTTGACTATTTCCTGTTCCATGTTGGGGAAATTTTCAACTATAATCTCTTCAAAATTTTTCTCATACCCTTTCTTTTTCTCTTCTTCATCTGGGACCCTGTCAATTCAAATATTTGATATGGTCCCAGAAGTCTCTTAGACTGTCCTCAGGTCTTTTCATTCTTTTTAGTTTATTCTGCTCATCAGCAGTTGTTTCCACCATTTTATCTTCCAGCTTACTGATTCGTTCTTCTGCATCAGATATTCTGCTATTGATTCCTTCCAGAGTATTTTTAATTTCAGTAATCATATTGTTTGTCTCTGTATGTTTATTCTTTAATTCTTCTAGGTTTTTGTTAATTTATTCTTGCATTTCCTCCATTTTGTTTTCAAGGTTTTTGATCATCTTTATCATTATTCTGAATTCTTTTTCAAGAAGTTTGCCTATTTCTTCTTCATTTATTTGGACTTCTGTGTTTCTATTTGTTCCTTCATTTGTGAAGTATTTCTTTGCCTTTTCATTATTTTTTTTTTTTAACTTACTGTGTTTGAGGTCTCCTTTTCCCAGGCTTCAAGGGAAGTTGAATTCTTCCTTTGAAGAAGGTTAAATTCTTTCTTCCTTTTGGTTTTTTCCCTCCTAAGGTTGGTCCAGTGGTTTGTGTAAGCTTCTTATAGGGTGAGATTTGTGCTGAGTTTTTGTTTGTTTTTCCTTTGATGGGCAAGCTGAGTGAGGTGGAATCCTGTCTGTTGGTGATTGGGTTTGTATTTTGTTTTGTTTGTTGTTTAGATGAGGCGCCCTGCACAGGGTGCTACTGGTGGTTGGATGATCCCAGGTCTTGTATTACAGTGGTTTCCTTTGTATGAGTTCTCACGATTTAATACTCCCTAGGGTTAGTTCTCTGGTAGTCTAGGGTCCTGGAGTCAGTATGCCCACTCCAAAGACTCAGGGCTTGACCTCTGGTCAGGAACGAAGATTCCACAAGTGATTTGTTACAGCATAAGTGAGATTAAAACAAATGTCCAAAAATGAGAAACCGAAGATGAACCCCAACAAATGGCAGTTTAAAAAATCAGGCAAATAATTAAATTAACGGAATATACATATATACATATACAACCAGGAGCAAAGTCAAAACAGTCCAACAAAAATAAAGAAGATTGACCCAGTGATCAAAGGAAATCAAAAATTATATTTACCAGTTAAGAACAAAACTAAAGCACAAACTGGAAAACAAAACTAAACCAAGGTGCCAAGTGGGAAATAAAGCAATGAAAACAAAACTAACAAATATGCTGAGAGGAAAGGAAAGAAAAGAAAAGAAAGAAAGGATAGATATGCAGTTAAATAGAGGTAGATGAAGAAGATTTATATACATTAAAGATTAACTGCAAGGGGAAAAGAACAGTAGGAAAAGCAAACAAAGTAATAAATGTAGAGAAAATAAAATAGGTTTAAAAATTAAAAATTAAAATGATTAAAAAGAGAAAAAAAAAAAGAAGAAAGAAAAAAGGAAAACTCCACAGAACTGCAGAAGCCCAACATAGAGGCAGAGGTTTGTAACAACAACAAAAAAATATGACTGAGGGAAAAAAGCTCAAAAGCTTAATTGGATTTCTTAGTCCCAATAAAGTCAACAACTATAAGGGGGGGTGGGGGGAGGAAAAAGAGAAAAATACTCCAAAAGAATGTATATAACAAGTCAAAAATAAGAAGAATAAATGTTTTTCTTGAGTCGCTGCTGTCAGAGTCCTTTCCCTCGCTGGGAGTTACTATCCACATTACCTCCCCAGGATGCCCTCCAACACTGTGCTGGTCTCTGGACCTGCTGTGGGGGCAATTCAGATTCTAATCTGGTCCTACTCCTGTGTGTTTTTGTGTCCAATGTCCACAGCTATCAGAATGAGTGTGTTTTCTTTTGTTAGAGCTCTCAATGGCCTTTTATATATTCCATAGACACAGTCTGCCTAGTTGATCATGTGGATTTTATCTGCAGCTTGTACAGCTGGTGGGAAGGTTTGGGGTCTTCTTCCTTAGCCATACTGCCTCTGGGGTTCAATTGTGGTTTTATTTCTACCTCTACATATGGGTCATCCACTGGGGTTTGCTCCTGAGGCTGCCCTGGAGGACGTGGGTTTGCCCCTGTGAGGCCCAAGTGTGGAGGTGGTGCAGCTGCTTGGGTCGCAAGGGTTCTGGCAGCACCAGGCACTCAGGGGAGTTGGTGGCTAGGGCAGCAAGAAACGTAGTGCTCTGTTAAGGGTGTGGCAACCAGTATTGGCCAATACACTCCAGTATTCTTGCCTGGAGAGCCCCGCTCCCTGACAGAGAAGCCTGGCCGGCCACAGTCTACAGGGTCGCAAGGAGTTGGACAAGACTCAAGCGACCCTGTTTGCATAGATGCAAGACATTTTTGGCCTGTGGTAGCTCTGCCCCAGTGAGAGTTGAGCGTGAAGGTGGCGCAGCTGCTTGGCTTGTGGGGACCCTGGCGGTGCCAAGTGTGCAGGGACATGGACTGCCTCAGAGTCTTTTTTCGAGTCTCTTGTACCTGGTGATCAGAAGGCCTCTTTAGCCAGTCTTTCTCCATAGCTCCACCCGTTCAGGCACTTAGAGGGCTCCCTTGCCTGGGGTCCCTCTCTGTTGTTCCACAGATGAGGCACATAGAGGGGCCCCCTGGCTGGGGTCCTGCTCTGTAGTTCAGTGCATCAGGCATTTGATGGGCCAGACTCTCAATTGTTCAACTGCCAATGCTGGCGTGTGGGGAGAGAGAGACTATGGTGCTGGCTTCACCCCCATGTGTGACTCAGCAGTATCACCTTGCTTCCATGGCTGCCTGGCTTTCCTCCACCGACATTTCCCACCACGATCTCCCCCCTCACATCCCATCAATCCGTCTCTCCACAGTCAATGGCTGCCCTCGCCCTGGGATTGCTCCACAATCCCTAAACTCCAGCTCCAAGCCTCTGTGCCATCCAGGGGACTAATGTTCCTGTCCAGGGAATGCATGGCTGTGGCAAGAACTATCTGATTCTCATTCCATTTAGGCTGCCACAGATCAGCTATTTCATTCACATCCTTAAATGTTTCTCCTCTGACTCAGACAATTGTCCCGATGTGGGGATCGGACCCCTGCCTCAGTTCCCCCACCCACCGAGGGCAGGTCCGGTCCTACTAACACTCCTGTTTTTTCCCCCTAGTTCTTTGTCCTACCAAGTTTTGCGTGGTTCTATATACACTTTTCCACTGGTCAGGTACACCTGTCCACTCTCCGCTGGTGTTCTGGATGCACTTCTGTGTCTGAAGGTGTATTCCTGATGTATCCATGGAGAGAGATGTACTCCACGTCCACCTACTCCTCAGCCATCTTGTTCTCTTGACTGGAATTATTTTGCTTTTTGACACAGTGTTTCATGAGGTACTAATAAGAAATTTGGCCCCAAACCTGTACATCTAAGTTATTCTCCTCTAGAATTTGATTATACTTTGGGATGCAGTCAGATGTTCTGAAACTTCAGTGTGTGGAAATGGAACTTATAAATACACTTCAGAAACTCCCAGTAACACTGCGTAATTTACCAGGAATTTCACAAGCATTGTCTCATATCCCATTTCAAAGAAAGTATTGAGAATGGTTCACCTTATTATAAAATGTGGTGAAAGGAAACTATTGAAAAGAAACCCAAATTAGAACACAAATGAGTTAGGTGATGTTACCAAAATTTTTGCTGTTGTTCAATTGCTAAGTCATGTCTGACTCTTTGCAACCCCATGGACTGAAGCATGCCAGGCTCCTCTGTCCTCCACTATCTCCCAGAGTTTGCTCAGATTTATGTCCATTGAATCACTGATGCTATCTAACCATCTCATCCTCTGCTGCCTCCTTCTCTTTTTGACTTCAGTCTTTCCCAGTACCAGGTCTTTTCAAATGAGCCAGCTCTTCACTTCAGGTGGCCAAAGTATCGGAGATTCAGCAACAGTCCATTCAATGAATGTTCAGGGTTGAATTCCTTTAGAATTGATGGGTGTGATCTCATTGCAGTCCAAGAGACTCTCAGGAGTCCTCTGCAGCACCACAATTCAAAAGAATCACCTCTTTGGCGTTCAGCCTTCTTTATGGTCCAACTCTCATATCCGTACATGACTAATGGAAAAACCATACCTTTGACTATACACAGCTTTGTCGGCAAAGTGATGTCTCTGCTTTTGAATACACTATCTAGGTTTGTCATAGCTTTTCTTTCAAAGAGCAAGCGTCTTTCAGTTTCATGGCTGCAGTCACCATCCACAGTGATTTGGGAGCCCAAGAGAATAAAGTCTGCCACTGTTGCCATTGTTTCCCTATTTGCCATGAAGTGATGGGATCAGATGACATAATCTTGGTTTTTTGAATGTTGAATTTTAAACCAGCTTTTTCACTCTCTTCTTTCACCCTCTATAGTTTCTCTTTCGGAGAAGGTAATGGCACCCCACTCCAGTACTCTTGCCTGGAAAATCCCATGGATGGAGGAGCCAGGAAGGCTGGAGTCCATGGGGTCACTGAGGGTCGGACACGACTGAGCGACTTCACTTTCACTTTTCACTTTCATGCATTGGAGAGGGACACTCCAGTGTTCTTGCCTGGAGAATCCCAGGGATGGGGGAGCCTGGTAGGCTGCCGTCTATGGGGTCACACAGAGTCGGACACGACTGAAGTGACTTAGCAGGAGCAACAGCAGTTTCTCTTTACTTTCTGCCATTAGGGTGGTATCATATGCATACTGAGGTTGTTGATATTTCTCTTGGCAATCTTGATTCCAGCTTGTGATTCATCCAGCCCAGTGTTTCCACATGACGCACTCTGCATATAAGTTAAATAAGCAAGGGGACAACCTTGTCACACTCCTTTCTCTATTTTGAACCAGTCCTTTCGTCCATGTCTGGTTCTAACTGTTGCTTCTGGACGCACACACGGGTAGGATATATCATGATTATTCTAGGTTTTGTTTTTGTTTGTTGTAAGCAAGATGTAAGTTTATTTCTTTCAGCAACCTTCGACTGACGCAGCAGCTCCTCCAAATCACTTAAAACCCCTGATTCATGATCATCGTACATAGCCTTCATTCTCATTGCAGAATGTGGCTGCTTGATCCCCATTCATCATATCAGAGCTCCAAGTGGTAGAAGAAAGACGAGAAGACAAACAAGTCTTCTGTCTAAGGAGATTTCTGAAATACCTCACGCAACATTTCTACTTGCATTTCAGTGACTAAATCATAAATACATGGCTTCCCTGGTTTCAAGAGAGGCATGAGAATGTGGTATTTTAGCTGGACAGAAATGGACCTGCAGAGGTGAAAAGGAGGAGTAGAGGTAAGGTGAGTAGCTAGCAGTTTCTAGCAGGGAGGGAGAGAAGGAGGGAAGCATGGAGGGAGGCCAGAAGCAGAGCAGAAAAGAGATGCCAGCTCAAATCCCGTATTACCCTAGAGATTAATTTCTACCAGCCATCAAGTCTTCCCTGAATAAGATCTGAAAATTCAAGTCACTGGTCATTTATAAAGCTATCTGAGAATGATGTAGTGCAACTGAACATAGATGGTTGCATTTTGGAAGTAGTAGCAGCAGTGGGACTAGTAGTAATAGTAGTAGTTATTATAATGCTAGTTCTTTAGATACTCAATATATATTCCTGGATACAACTATATATCCATTTAAAAGGATAATGAAACTAAGGCCTCTATTTGAATAAACATTATTCTTTTATTCCATATGCATTTCTGACTTTTCCAATAGATATTTATAATTCACTATACTTGAAATAAACTGATGGATATTTATACTGTAAATAAGTGGATTGAAGCAGCTTTTAAAAGGCCAAGGGAGTCAGTATAGCTTGTGGCTAAAAAAATGAAAGTTGAAGTTGGGTTTAAACATAAGATCTGTAACTGAAGAGCTATATGTACCTTTACCTTCAATGATTTATTCTCTAAGGCTCAGCTTCCTAAATTATAACATAGAGATAACAAAAAAACAAAAATATTAAACTTGAAGGGCTGTGATAGGATTAAATAACACATAAAATATATAGGAGTCAGAAAGTGTTCATTTAAAAAGAAAAAAAAAACACCTTTTTTTCAGGATCTTCTCAAAAAAGTACTAAAGAGTAGTCAGAGATTGTGTTTTAAAACAGAATATTCCCAAGAGCAAGATATACCTGAACACTTTGGTTTTTATGCAGAGTTTACAAGGAAACATAAAGACAAATACCTGTAGCTAGACAAAGTATGCCTCATCAAATAATACCAGTGAGGGGGAAAAAAAAGAATATTTGTTCCCTACTATCTGGCAATAATTAGTGATTTTTAAAACACCAGAAAATAAATTATCTAAACTAAGAATAGTCCTAAAATATCAAGCAGGTGTTTTTTTCTTTTTTTATTTCTGACTGTGGTATAATTAAATAATACTCAGGAACACCTTATTGTCAAATTAAGACTTAAGTTGAAGAAAGTAGGGAAAACCACTAACCATTTAGATCAGATCAGATCACATCAGTCACTCAGTCGTGTCTGACTCTTTGCGACCCCATGAATCGCAGCATGCCAAGCCTCCCTGTCCATCACCAAATCCGGGGGTTCACCCAGACTCACGTCCATCAAGTCAGTGATGCCATCCAGCCATCTCATCCTCTGTCGTCCCCTTCTCCTCCTGACCCCAATCCCTCCCAGCATCAGAGTCTTTTCCAATGAGTCAACTCTTCACATGAGGTGGCCAAAGTACTGGAGTTTCAGCTTTAGCATCATTCCTTCCAAATAAATCCCAGGGCTGATCTCCTTCAGAATAGACTGGTTGGATCTCCTTGCAGTCCAGGGGACTCTCAAGAGTCTTCTCCAACACCACACTTCAAAAGCATCAATTCTTTGGTGCTCAGCCTTCTTCACAGTCCAACTCTCATATCCATGCATGACCACTGGAAAAACCATAGGCTTGACTAGACGAACCTTTGTTGGCAAAGTAATGTCTCTGCTTTTGAATATGCTACCTAGGTTGGTCATAACTTTTCTTCCAAGGAGTAAGCGTCTTTTAATTTCATGGCTGCAGTCACCATCTGTGGTAATTTTGGAGCCCAGAAAAATAAAGTCTGACACTGTTTCCACTGTTTCCCCATCTATTTCCCATGATGTGGTGGGACCGGATGCCATGATCTTTGTTTTCTGAATATTGAACATTAAGCCAACTTTTTCACTCTCCACTTTCACTTTCATCAAGAGGCTTTTGAGTTCCTCTTCACTTTCTGCCATAAGGGTGGTGTCATCTGCATATCTGAGGTTATTGATATTTCTCCCGGCAATCTTGATTCCAGCTTGTGTTTCTTCCAGCCCAGCGTTTCTCATGATGTACTCTGCATAGAAGTTAAATAAACAGGGTGACAATACACAGCCTTGATGAACTCCTTTTCCTATTTGGAACCAGTCTGTTGTTCCATGTCCAGTTCTAACTGTTGCTTCCTGACCTGCATATAGGTTTCTCAAGAGGCAGGTCAGGTGGTCTGGTATTCCCATCTCTTTCAGAATTTTCCACAGTTTATTGTGATGCACACAGTCAAAGGCTTTGGCATAGTCAATAAAGCAGAAACAGATGTTTTTCTGGAACTCTCTTGCTTTGTCCATGATCCAGCGGATGTTGGCAATTTGATCTCTGGTTCCTCTGCCTTTTCTAAAACCAGCTTGAACATCAGGAAGTTCACGGTTCACATATTGCTGAAGCCTGGCTTGGAGAATTTTGAGCATTCTTTTACTAGCATGTGAGATGAGTGCAACTGTGCAGTAGTTTGAGCATTCTTTGGCATTGCCTTTCTTTGGGATTGGAATGAAACCGGACCTTTTCCAGTCCTGTGGCCACTGCTCAGTTTTCCAAATTTGCTGGCATATTGAGTGCAGCATTTTCACAGCATCATCTTTCAGGATTTGGAATAGCTCAACTGGAATTCCATCACCTCCACTAGCTTTGTTCATAGTGATGCTTTCTAAGGCCCACTTGACTTCACATTCCAGGATGTCTGGCTCTAGGTGAGTGATGACACCATCGTGATTATCTGGGGCATGAAGATCTTTTTTGTACAGTTCTTCTGTGTATTCTTTCCATCTCTTCTTAATATATTTTGCTTCTGTTAGGGCCATACCATTTCTGTCCTTTATCGAGCCCATCTTTGCATGAAATGTTCCTTTGGTATCTCTGATTTTCTTGAAGAGATCTCTAGTCTTTCCCATCCTGTTGTTTTCCTCTTTTTCTTTGCATTAATCACTGAAGAAGGCTTTATCTCTTCTTGCTATTCTTTGGAACTCTGAATTCAGATGTTTATATCTTTCCTTTTCTCCTTTGCTTTTCACTTCTCTTCTTTTCACAGCTATTTGTAAGGCCTTCCCAGACAGCCATATTGCTTTTGTGCATTTCTTTTCCATGGGAATGGTCTTGATCCCTGTCTCCTGTACAATGTCACGAACCTCATTCCATAGTTCATCAGGCACTCTATCAGATTTGTTGCTGCGGCTAAGTTGCTTCAGTCGTGTCCGACTCTGTGCGACCCCATAGACAGCAGCCCACCAGGCTCCTCTGTCCATGGGATTCTCCAGGCAAGAACACTGGAGTAGGTTGCCATTTCCTCCTCCAATGCATGAAAGTGAAAAGTCAAAGTGAAGTCGCTCAGTCATGTCCAACTCCTAGCGTCCCCATGGACTGAAGTCCAACAGGCTCCTCCGTCCATAGGATTTTCCAGGCAAGAGTACTAGAGTGGGGTGCCATTGTCTTCTCCAATCAGATCTAGGCCCTTAAATCTATTTCTCACTTCCACTGTATAATCATAATCCCTTATGATTATACAGTACAAGTGAGAAATAGATTTAAGCAACTAGATCTAATAGACAGAGTGCCTGATGAACAGTGGACAGAGATTCATGACATTGTACAGGAAACAGGTATCACAACCATCCCCATGGAAAACAAATGCAAAAAAGCAAAATGGCTGTCTGGGGAGGCCTTACAAATAGCTGTGAAAAGAAGAGAAGTGAAAAGCAAAGGAGAAAAGGAAAGATATAAGCATCTGAATGCAGAGTTCCAAAGAATAGCAAGGAGAGATAAGAAAGCCTTCTTCAGCGATCAATGCAAAGAAATAGAGGAAAACAACAGAATGGGAAAGACTAGAGATCTCTTCAAGAAAAAGAGAGATACCAAGGGAACACTTCATGCAAAGATGGGCCCGATAAAGGACAAAAATGGTATGGACCTAACAGAAGCAGAAGATATTAAGAAGAGGTGGCAAGAATACACAGAAGAACTGTACAAAAAGGATCTTCACGACCCAGATAATCACGATGGTGTCATCACTCACCTAAAGCCAGACATCCTGGAATGTGAAGTCAAGTGGGCCTTAGAAAGCATCACTATGAACAAAGCTAGTGGAGGTGATGGAATTCCAGTTGAGCTATTCCAAATCCTGAAAGATGATGCTGTGAAAATGCTGCACTCAATATGCCAGCAAATTTGGAAAACTGAGCAGTGGCCACAGGACTGGAAAAGGTCCGGTTTCATTCCAATCCCAAAGAAAGGCAATGCCAAAGAATGCTCAAACTACTGCACAGTTGCACTCATCTCACATGCTAGTAAAAGAATGCTCAAAATTCTCCAAGCCAGGCTTCAGCAATATGTGAACCGTGAACTTCCTGATGTTCAAGCTGGTTTTAGAAAAGGCAGAGGAACCAGAGATCAAATTGCCAACATCCGCTGGATCATGGACAAAGCAAGAGAGTTCCAGAAAAACATCTGTTTCTGCTTTATTGACTATGCCTAAGCCTTTGACTGTGTGCATCACAATAAGCTGTGGAAAATTCTGAAAGAGATGGGAATACCAGACCACCTGACCTGCCTCTTGAGAAATTTGTATGCAGGTCAGGAAGCAACAGTTAGAACTGGACATGGAACAACAGACTGGTTCCAAATAGAAAAAGGAGTACGTCAAGGCTGTATATTGTCACCCTGTTTATTTAACTTCTATGCAGAGTACATCATGGGAAACGCTGGGCTGGAAGAAACACAAGCTGGAATCAAGATTGCCGGGAGAAATATCAATAACCTCAGATATGCAGATGACACCACCCTTATGGCAGAAAGTGAAGAGGAACTCAAAAGCCTCTTGATGAAAGTGAAAGTGGAGAGTGAAAAAGTTGGCTTAAAGCTCAACATTCAGAAAACGAAAATCATAGCATCCAGTCCTATCACTTCTTGGGAAATAGATGGGGAAACAGTGGCAGACTTTATTTTGTGGAGGGCTCCAAAATCACTGCAGATGGTGACTGCAGCCATGAAATTAAAAGACGCTTACTCCTTGGAAGGAAAGTTATGACCAACCTAGATAGCATATTCAAAAGCAGAAACATTACTTTGCCAACAAAGGTCCGTCTAGTCAAGGCTATGTTTTTTCCAGTGGTCATGTATGGATGTGAGAGTTGGACTGTGAAGAAAGTTGAGCGCTGAAGAATTGATGCTTTTGAACTGTGGTGTTGGAGAAGACTCTTGAGAGTCCCTTGGACTTCAAGGAGATCCAGCCAGTCCATTCTAAAGATCAGTCCCAAGTGGGCTTTATCCCAGGGATGCAAGGATTCTTCAATATCTGCAAATCAATCAATGTAATACACCACATTAACAAATTGAAAAATAAAAACCATATGATTATCTCAATAGATGCAGAGAAAGCCTTCGACAAAATTCAACATCCATTTATGATAAAAACTCTCCAGAAAGCAGGAATAGAAGGAACATACCTCAACATAATAAAAGCTATATATGACAAACCCACAGCAAACATTATCCTCAATAGTGAAAAATTGAAAGCATTTCCTCTAAAGTCAGGAACAAGAAAAGGGTGCCCACTTTCACCATTACTATTCAACATAGTTTTGGAAGTTTTGGACACAGCAATCAGAGCAGAAAAAGAAATAAAAGGAATCCAAATTGGAAAAGAAGAAGTAAAACTCTCACTGTTTGCAGATGACATGATCCTCTACATAGAAAACCCTAAAGACTCCACCAGAAAATTACTAGAACTAATAAATGACTATAGTAAAGTTGCAGGATATAAAATCAACACCCAGAAATCCCTTGCATTCCTATACACTAATAATGAGAAAACAGAAAGAGAAATTAAGGAAACAATTCCATTCACCATTGCAACGGAAAGAATAAAACACTTAGGAATATATCTACCTAAAGAAACTAAAGACCTATATATATAAAACTATAAAACACTGGTGAAAGAAATCAAAGAGGACACTAACAGATGGAGAAATATACCATGTTCATGGATTGGAAGAATCAATATAGTGAAAATGAGTATACTACCCAAAGCAATTTAGAGATTCAATGCAATCCCTATCAAGCTACCAACAGTATTCTTCACAGAGCTAGAACAAATAATTTCACAATTTGTATGGAAATACAAAAAACCTCAAGTAGCCAAAGCAATCTTGAGAAAGAAGAATGGAACTGGAGGAATCAACCAGCCTGACTTCAGGCTCTACTACAAAGCCACAGTCATCAAGACAGTATGGTACTGGCACAAAGACAGAAAGATAGATCAATGGAACAAAATAGAAAGCCCAGAGATAAATCCACGCACATATGGACACCTTATCTTTGACAAAGGAGGCAAGAATATACAATGGATTAAAGACAATCTCTTTAACAAGTGGTGCTGGGAAATCTGGTCAACCACTCGTAAAAGAATGAAACTAGAACACTTTCTAACACCATACACAAAAATAAACTAAAAATGGATTAAAGATCTAAATGTAAGGCCAGAATCTATAAAACTCCTAGAGGAGAACGTAGGCAAAACACTCTCTGACATACATCACAGCAGGATCCTCTATGACCCACCTCCTAGAATATTGGAAATAAAAGCAAAAATAAACAAATGGGACCTAATTAACCTTAAAAGCTTCTGCACATCAAAGGAAACTATTAGCAAGGTGAAAAGACAGCCTTCAGAATGGGAGAAAATAATAGCAAATGAAGCAACTGACAAACAACTAATCTCAAAAATATACAAGCAACTCCTACAGCTCAACTCCAGAAAAATAAATGACCCAATCAAAAAATGGGCCAAAGAACTAAATAGACATTTCTCCAAAGAAGACATACAGATGGCTAACAAACACATGAAAAGATGCTCAACATCACTCATTATCAGAGAAATGCAAATCAAAACCACTATGAGGTACCATTTCACGCCAGTCAGAATGGCTGCGATCCAAAAGTCTACAAGTAATAAATGCTGGAGAGGGTGTGGAGAAAAGGGAACCCTCTTACACTGTTGGTGGGAATGCAAACTAGTACAGCCACTATGGAGAACAGTGTGGAGATTCCTTAAAAAACTGGAAATAGACCTGCCTTATGATCCAGCAATCCCACTGCTGGGCATACACACTGAGGAAACCAGAAGGGAAAGAGACACGTGTACCCCAATGTTCATCGCAGCACTGTTTATAATAGCCAGGACATGGAAGCAACCTAGATGTCCATCAGCAGATGAATGGATAAGAAAGCGGTGGTACATATACACAATGGAGTATTACTCAGCCATTAAAAAGAATACATGTGAATCAGTTCTAATGAGGTGGATGAAACTGGAGCCTATTATACAGAGTGAAGTAAGCCAGAAAGAAAAACACCAATACAGTATACTAACGCATATATATGGAATTTAGAAAGATGGTAACAATAACCCTGTGTATGAGACAGCAAAAGAGACACTGATGTATAGAACAGTCTTATGGACTCTGTGGGAGAGGGAGAGGATGGGAAGATTTGGGAGAATGGCATTGAAACATGTAAAATATCATGTATGAAATGAGTTGCCAGTCCAGGTTCGATGCACGATACTGGATGCTTGGGGCTGGTGCACTGGGACAACCCAGAGGGATGGTATGGGGAGGGAGGAGGGAGGAGGGTTCAGGATGGGGAACACATGTATACCTGTGGCGGATTCATTTTGATATTTGGCAAAACTAATACAATTATGTAAAGTTTTAAAAATAAAATTTTTTAAAAAATAAAAAAATAAATAAAATAAAAAATAAAGATCAGTCCTGGGTGTTCATTGGAAGGACTGATGTTGAAGCTGAAACTCCAGTACTTTGGCCACCTCATGTGAAGAGTTGACTCACTGGAAAAGACCCTGATGCTGGGAGGGATTAGGGGCAGGAGGATAAGGGGACCACAGAGGATGAGATGGCTGGATGGCATCACTGACTCGATGGACATGAATTTGAGTAAACTCCGGGCATTGATGATGGACAGGGAGGCCTGGCATGCTGCAATTCGTGGGGCCGTAAAGAGTCGGACACGACTAAGTGACTGAATTCAACTGAACTGAACTGCTGCTGCTGCTGCTGCTGACATCACTTCAGTCGTTACGACTCGGTGAGACCCCATAGATGGCAGCCCACCAGGCTCCCCCGTCCCTGGGATTCTCCAGGCAAGAACACTGGAGTGGGTTGCCATTTCCTTCTCCTATGCATGAAAGTGAAAGTGAAGTCGCTCAGTCGTGTCCGACCCTCAGGGACCCCATGGACTACAGCCTTCCAGGCTCCTCCGTCCATGGGATTTTCCAGGCAAGAGTACTGGAGTGAGGTGACATGAACTGAACTGAGCAAGTTTTATTATTTGGAAACCTAATCTCTCTATTAGTATCATCAGAACTATGTAGCAGAAAAACTGAGTCTGACCTTTCATAGTACATTTTCTTTGATCATTTCTCAAACATAAAGAAAAATCCTTTTTTAAAAACTGAGCTGTAATTGACATATAAAATTATTTAGGTTTAAGGAGTGTTGATGTGATACATTTGTATATTATAATGAAATTACCATCAGTGTTAGCACCTCTATCTTGTCACATTATTTTTTAGCAGTAAGAACAAATCTGATGTATTCTCTTCACAGCTTTGAAGTCTGAAATACAGTACTGTTGCCTGTGATCACTGTACTGTACCTTAGATCTGCAGGACATGTTTAATAGTTGTGAGTTTGTACCCTTGAATGACATCTCCCCAGTTCCCCACTTCCCCCCACCCCAAGCCTGCGGAAACCACCATTCTACCTTCTGTTTTTACTAGTTCTGCTTTTATCAGATTCTACATGTTAGTGATGTTAGCCAATATTTGTCTCTTTCTGTAAATGCTTTTAATGAATTAGCTCTTTATAATTCCAAGCTCAGAGATAGTTCTTTTTTTTTTTTTTTTTTTGGAGGGGGTGTGGTCTGACTTGAATAATTATAGTCTCTTTATTGTGACTCATGATGTTACATATTTAGGCTCTTTTTCCAAAGAAACGTTTTCAAACCCTTTAGTAATAGAGTAAACATCTGTTTGAAAAGCAAAGTTATGAGCAGATATTTCAAACTGTGTAACATGAGTTCTGTATCTCTGAGGAGACTTTGGGCCCCTCATCCTTCTTCGGCAATTGTCTGGGTTTCTCTGCTTCTTCCTGTTCCTTATATTCAAATTGTCCCCTTTTTGAGCCTCTTCTCTTCTTTCTGCTGTAGACAACTTCAGTTATTGCCAGCTACAGATAGCATCCAGAAACACAAAGTGATTGAGTAACTAATTAATATACTTATACTCCCATTCATTTTAAAAAACACACTTATTGGAAACCTACTATGATATGCTGGATATTCAGAAATAAGTCTCTGGCCTCAGGGAGTCCACAGTTTTACAGTCCATAAACACATGAAGTATTTTAAGAGCTCTGATAAGTATAAACACAGGTTAGCATGCAAGATTGATCCTGTAGGAGGAATTTCTGAGTTACTGTGGAGCAAAAAGACTTTCAAAGAAAGATGAAACTTCTAATCTCATTTATTTGTCTGTTTCATCAGCCTAATTAGATTGTAAGTTCTTTGAAGTCCAGAGAAATGTCTTGTTCATCATTTTTTTGTTTGTTTATTTGTCTTCTACTGTCCTCAAAATGTTAGACTCATACATTTGCTTGTTGAGTAAAGGAATTTATTCAGACTTGCTGATAGTGGCACATCCCTAACTACCAGTGATTTCTTTGGTTTGTTCAAAGGGTAAATGGTAACTTTTAAATGTGAGCTAATATTTCCCTCTCAGTATGGATGAGTTCATTAGGTATCGTGCTTGGAGAAGACAGATGCTTCTTATGGAGTAAGAAACTTACAGAGTAGAAAGCGCTCATGCAGACACTCAGAACCTGAGGATGTTTTTCAGCTTCAAGAAGGGAAGAAAGTACAGAAGATGAAGTCTGGAGGTTCTGAAAGATTCACTTTGCCCCCAAAATTCCTCGTTTGTCTAAAACAAAGCTTCTACCTCAGAAGGTCCCTACCCTGAGTTTCGAAACTGAGTAGAAACGGACCACCACCGTATGCAGTAATCTGCACAGAAATTTTTCTTTTGAGGCACAAAGAGTGTAACACTGACTTAACCCTTAGAAGGGGCCTCAAGTACTGAAGATACAGAAATAAATGATAGCATTATATGTGTTTTAGTATTCAAGTTTTAAAGGATTAGAGATTTCTCTCTAATCAAAAAGATATGTTATGGTTATGAAAATATCAAATAATTAACTGAATTTTCCTAATCATAATCACCTCTCAAATTAATTTAGAAAAGGATATCAGTGCCCCTTTTCTGGTTTTTTAAAACATGAGATTATTTAGGACTGATGGTAAAATACTGATTAATTGTTTTGTTTTAAAACAATTAGATTAAAATATTGTTTGAAGTTATTCATTTTACCCAGTTGACATTTTAATGTATAAATATAATTACAGACTCTTTAGGAATGCTTAATTTTTGCCTTGATATATATGTCAGCAATTGTGTGTTTGAAAGAGAATCATAAAATGTAAAACTTTATGTTTAATCACCAGTGTCAAAAATTATTAGGTAATAACCACAGGAAAAGAGGATGTGTGAAAGATACAAAGGCCCATATTTAAGACATAATTTTTCTAATAGTTTCTCTGATTTTAAGATGTCATGGCGTCATATGAAGGTTAACAGGTCAGATACCAAATGGACTTTTTAAAAAAATGTTAAGTGATCAATTTGCACTCATAAAAGGGTTAAGATTACTGGCAGTTCTCTTAGACCATCATCTAGGTACACTACTGGCTAGAGAGACAATAAACCCTGATTCTCTTGAGGGTCCAACTGGTTAAACAAAAGTAAATTGAAATAGTTCCTAGAGAAAGACTGCTCCCTCAGTTTGGGGGCAGAATATAATCCCATCAGATATTATAAAACTAGAATGTTAACACTAGGAAATATTGTTTGAAAATCCACTTAATTAATTCTGTCCCCCTCTTTCCTTCTCTCTGTAACCCAAATCTCAGACTTCTTTTTTTTTTTTTCTAAGTAGCATGCCAGGGTACAACTGCTGTGAGGTTGCATCAGGGAAACAGAACAGTTTTTTGACAAGACTGATTTCTTTTTTAAGTTGCATTTTTTACTGTTGAAAGTTCTGGCTAAGAGTGTGTTTAAAATCCATTATGATTGTAAATATGATATACTTTATTCAGCCTGTGTCTAAACACTGAGAAACAGAACTTTGGAGTAAAAGTAAATAAGAATAAAGGATTCTTTTTCCTAACAGTAGAACCAGATTCTGCCAACAAAATAGGACACCTAAATTTTTTTTAAAGCTGAGATGGGTGTTAGAAAAATTTTTGAGAGATGTGCTACTTGCAAGAGCATCCTAGAGTAAATGATTTTATTAAGCTAATTTTTTTCAAGTCTGTGAGCCCTCTGAAATTTTTTAATGTGGTATAAAATTTCTAAGAAATTGGGATGAGCAGCATTAAGGCATCACAGTAACTGATAATAATTTTACACACATTCTCACCGCCGAGCTTTGGACCCAGATCTCACATTCATCTTGGGTCATGTTATGATAAAGGCTATGTCTGGATAGTGTCAGAATATCCAGATGCAAAGCAGGCTGCTTTGTTTATCAGCTACCAAACTCCTCCTGTTTCAAGGCACCCAGCTGATTGTCTGAAATGATGGCATTGCATCTGGATGTTTAGCATTGTGTAGCCACAAGGAAAGACAAAGTGCTGAGTTTTACAGCTGTTTGGGTAACACCCTTTTTTTTTTCTTCCATTGCTTCATAGAAATGATCTTTTAAAGGATAATTTTGGTATCAAATTATAGAATTGGTGCTGCAAGCCCAGAAAGTAAGAATCCTGTTTCGAAGAAGAAGGCAGGACACTGTGGAAATGAAGACTCCATTGTAGGGTAGGGAAGGATGATGGAAATCAAAGTTTATTTGGAATGCTCACATATAAGATAATCTGATATACATGACAGATCTGATGCACAGTTGAAAAATGAATTAATGACTTTTTAGAAAACAGTGTAAGTGAAAATAGTGCTGATTGATTTATGATGGAGATAGGGCATGAGAAATCAGAGTGTATTACTTGGAGCTGCAGCAACAATAAATAATATGATTTAACTAAGTAAACTACAATAAAACTTAAAATACACCTATTATATATGTATGAAGGTTCATTGACATCCATCTAGACTGTTGCATCTTTGAAAATATCATTGACTCCTATTAAAGCTAATGTGTATATATTTTTTTGAATTTATTTTTTTAATTTAATTTTATTTTTTAACTTTACAATATTGTATTGGTTTTGCCTTATATCAAAATGAATCCACCACAGGTGTACATGTGTTGCCCATCCTGAACGCTCCTCCTTCCTCCCTCCCCATACCATCCCTCTGGGTCGTCCCAGTGTACCAGCCCCAAGCATCCAGTATCGTGCATCAAACCTGGACTGGCAACTCGTTTCATATATGATATTATACATGTTTCAATGCCATTCTCCCAAATCATCCCACCCTCTCCCGCTCCCAGAGAGTCCAAAAGACTGTTCTATACATCAGTGTCTCTTTTGCTGTCTTGTATACAGGGTTATTGTTACCATCTTTCTAAATTCCATATATATGCGTTAGTGTACTGTATTGGTGTTTTTCTTTCTGGCTTACTTCACTCTGTATAATAGGCTCCAGTTTCATCCACCTCATTAGAACTGATTCACATGTATTCTTTTTAATGGCTGAGTAATACTCCATTGTGTATATGTACCACAGCTTTCTTATCCATTCATCTGCTGATGGACATCTAGGTTGCTTCCATGTCCTGGCTATTATAAACAGTGTTGCGATGAACATTGGGGTACACGTGTCTCTTTCCCTTCTGGTTTCCTCAGTGTGTATGCCCAGCAGTGGGATTGCTGGATCATAAGGCAGTTCTATTTCCAGTTTTTTAAGGAATCTCCACACTGTTCTCCATAGTGGCTGTACTAGTTTGCATTCCTACCAACAGTGTAAGAGGGTACCCTTTTCTCCACACCCTCTCCAGCATTTATTGCTTGTAGACTTTTGGATCACAGCCATTCTGACTGGTGTGAAATGGTACCTCATAGTGGTTTTGATTTGCATTTCTCTGATAATGAGTGATGTTGAGCATCTTTTCATGTGTTTGTTAGCCATATGTATGTCTTCTTTGGAGAAATGTCTATTTAGTTCTTTGGCCCATTTTTTTTTTTTGGCCCATTTTTTGATTGGGTCATTTATTTTTCTGGAGTTGAGCTGTAGGAGTTGCTTGTATATTTTTGAGATTAGTTGTTTGTCCGTTGCTTCGTTTGCTATTATTTTCTCCCATTCTGAAGGCTGTCTTTTCACCTTGCTTATAGTTTCCTTTGTTGTGCAGAAGCTTTTAAGTTTAATTAGGTCCCATTTGTTTATTTGTTTATTTTTGCCTTTATTTCCAATATTCTAGGAGGTGGGTCATAGAGGATCCTGCTGTGATGTATGTCAGAGAGTGTTTTGCCTATGTTCTCTTCTAGGAGTTTTATAGTTTCTGGTCTTACATTTAGATCTTTAATCCATTTTTAGTTTATTTATGTGTATGGTGTTAGAAAGTGTTCTAGTTTCATTCTTTTACAAGTGGTTGACCAGTTTTCCCAGCACCACTTGTTAAAGAATTGTCTTTAATCCATTGTATATTCTTGCCTCCTTTGTCAAAGATAAGGTGTCCATATGTGTGTGGATTTATCTCTGGGCTTTCTATTGTTCCATTGATCTGTATTTCTGTCTTTGTGCCAGTACCATACTGTCTTGATGACTGTGGCTTTGTAGTAGAGCCTGAAGTCAGGCTGGTTGATTCCTCCAGTTCCATTCTTCTTTCTCAAGATTTTTTGGCTATTCAAGGTTTTTTGTATTTCCATACAAATTGTGAAATTATTTGTTCTAGCTCTGTGAAGAATACCTGGTATTCTTGGTAGCTTGATAGGGATTGCATTGAATCTATAAATTGCTTTGGTTAGTATACTCATTTTCACTATATTGATTCTTCCAATCCATGAACATGGTATATTTCTTCATCTAAAAAATATGGAACGCTTCACGAATTTGCGTGTCATCCTTGCACAGGGGCCATGCTAATCTTCTCTGTATCGTTTCATTTTTAGTATATGTCTGCCAAAGCAAGCACTAATGTGTATTTTAAAAGACATTTAAATTAACAGAAATATCTCTTTTCCCTGAAAATATGTATATTTCTATGGCAGTTTTACAGACTTTTGGCATTTAGTAGAAAGGCATGGCACAATGTCTTCAGAGCTTTGCCTTGTGATTTTTCTGCATGTACTTGAGTCATTGTCTACCTCACTTTGAAGTAGATCTTCTATTTTTCCTGGCCCCAAATTCCATTCTGACAGACAGTTTGCAACATATTAATATTAAAATCTAAGAAATGTTTTGAGTTGCAATAAATTGAAATCATGAGACTTTTACTGTAAAACACCACACACACACACAATTCTCTTTGTTTAGAATGAAATTATCTGATTTAAGTCAGGTAACTTCCCTGTTTCCCTTGTTGTTCAGTTGCTCAGTCATATCTGAACCGCCTGGACTGCAGCATGCACAGCTTTCCTGTCCATCACCATCTCTCTGAGCTTGCTCAAACTCATGTCCATTGAGTCGGTGATGCCATCCAACCACCTCATCCTCTGTTGTCCCCTTCTCCTCCTGCCTTCAATCTTTCCCAGCATTAGGGTCTTCTTTTTTTTTTTCTTAATTAATTTATTTTTTAATTTAAGGATAATTGCTTTACAGAATTTTGTTGTTTTCTGTCAAACCTCAGCATGAATCAGCCATAGGTATACATATATCCCCTCCCTTTTGAACCTCTCTCCCATCTCCCTCCCCATCCCACCCCTCTAGGTTGATACAGAGCCCATCAGGGTCTTTTTTATTTATTTATTTATTTATTTATTTATTTATTTATTTATTTATTTATTTTTTGCTGTTGTGTATCTCCTTTTTTTTTTTTAAGAATTTTTTTAAATTTTATTTTATTTTTAAACTTTACATAATTGTATTAGTTTTGCCAAATATCAAAATGAATCTGCCACAGGTATACATGTGTTCCCCATCCTGAACCCTCCTCCCTCCTCCCTCCCCATTCCATCCCTCTGGGTCGTCCCAGTGCACCAGCCCCAAGCATCCAGTATCATGCATCAAAACTGGACTGGCAAGTCCACTGGCAAGTGACTCACTTTACACCACTTGGAACAGAGAAACTAAATATATAAAATGCTGTTAAAACTAAAATTGCAAAGAAATATATTTATTAAGTCATGTTTTCTCCATTCACTTAATGTCAAAATAGTTTCCACTAGTGCTTCCCACTAGGCTATGGACCTTGGGACAACATTTCTGTCATTGTTTTCTGCTTATATCTTTCTTCCCATTACTAGACCAAGTTATTTGATAACTACTTCTAAGACGTTGTACTGAGCACCTGTATATATTTATGATTAAAAATTACAAGAAGAAAATTAACTGTAGATCTTGTAGAAGTATACACTGATATAATATTCAAACAAAGAGTTAGAACACTTTGAAACTAAGAGAGAAACCTTGAAAAATACATTGAAAGAAATACTTAGAGTATAAGAAAAATACACAAATTAAAAGTATAAGTTTGATATTTTAGCTTCATCATGTCAAAGAATTTTTATTGCAAAAAAATTTTAGTGTGTATTATTATACTAGCTAGGTAAGTATTTATTAGATTTTATTGAAGTGTAGTTGATTTATAAAGTTGTATTAATTTCTGCTCTACAGCAAATTGACTCAGTTTTAGTTTTATATATATACATTCTTTTTCATATTCTTTCCCAATATGGTTTCCACAAGATAGTGGACATAGTTCCCTATGCTATACAGTAGAGCCTTGTTTATTCCTCCTATATATACAAGTTTGTCTCTGCTAATCCCAAACTCATAATCCTTCCCTCCCCTACCCCAGCCCTTGGCAGCCACAAGTTTGTTCACTGTATCTGTGAGTCTGTTTCTCTTTCATGGATACATGCTTTTATGGTGTATTTTAGATTCCACAGATAAGCGATACCATATGGTATTTGTCTTTCTGGCTTATTTTGCTTAGTATGATCATTTCTAGGTCCCTCTATGCTGTTGCAAATGGCATTATTTCATTTTTTTATAATATTCCATTGTGTGTGTGTTTATCATATCTTCTTTATCCATTCATCTGTCAGTGGACATTTAAAGTTGTTTCCATGTCTTGGCTATTGTAAATAGTGATGCTATGAACATGGGAGTGCCTGTATCTTTTTGTATTATGGTTTTGTCTGGGAAAACCCTAGGTATTACAGTGAGAAAAACAACAACAACAACAACTAAGAAATGAGTGGGCTTGAAGATAATAGAAGTCTATTTCAGCACCATAAAAAATCTAAAACCCGTGTCTCAGATTGGCAAATTACTTTCTTCTAAGAAAGAATTTAAGGACCCAGGGCTCCTTCCACCTTGAGGTTCTATCATCAGCAGAATGTGGCTGCCAACACTGCCATCTCAGGTTGCTCTGTCGTAAAAGGGTATCAATCATGCAGCCTTGGACATGAGAGGAATTTTATGGACTAGTCCTGGGAGTTACAGGTATTATTTCCAATCTCATTCCATTGGATGGATCTCAGATGAATGGCCATATTTAACCTCAGAAGAGGCTAAAAAATACAGTCTAAGAAAAAAGAGGAAATTAGTTGAATATCTACCTGGTCATTCTTTACCATAAATATAATCCAAACTTTTAGATTAGCTTTATTTCTCTAAAATTTTTCAAGCTGAAAGTTAATATGTGTATTATACAGAGCTTTTTATCTATAATAATACTTATTATAATAAAACTTCTAATAGTGATAGCTGTAATAATGCTGACCCTTGATTACTTATTACTATAGTGCTAAGTGTTCTATAGAAATATATCACTTAGTCTAAAAGTCTTTAAGTCTGTGTCTCCTTTACTTCCCTGCATGTAGGATCATGGGTACCATCTTTCTAAATTCCATATATGTGCATTAATATACAGTGGGAAAAGGTGAGGGTAGGGTGATTGGAGAGAATAGTATTGAAACATGTACATTACCGTATGTAAAACAAATGATGAGTGCAAGCTCGATGCATGAAGCTGGGGACCCGAAGCTGGTGCTCTGGGACAACCCAGAGTGATCGAAGGGGGAGAGAAGTATGAAAGGGGTTCAAAATCAAGGGAACATGTGGGTACCTGTGGCCGATTCATGTTGATGTATGGCAAAAACCATCACAATATTGTAAATTAATTATCCTCCAATTAAAAGAAATAATTTAAATTACAAAAAAGAATTAAAAACATCTATCACTTAAATTTCATAGTACCCCCCATGAGGTAGATAGAAGTTCAGGTAAAGAACTCAGCGAGCTTGCCTAAAGTTGTGAATGATACAGACACATAAAATGGTGAGACTTAAATGCACGGAAAGTTGCCATTGCATCTCAACTGAAAAACAAAACAAAAAACACCTGAAGCTTTGTCATTATCAGCTTCAAATTTTATTCATATCAGTATTTTTTCTCGTATTCAACAGTCTTCCTAAACAAATTCCTATATAGGATGATATGTTAAAGTTATATATTTCCATTCCAGTTAACTTGCTTATTTGAGAATCTAATGTGATGGGACAAAGATGTTCAGTCAATCAAAACTCCCTGTCCTTCGTCTTTACCCAGTGCTGCTGCTGCTGCTGCATTGCTTCAGTCGTGTCCGATTCTGTGCGACCCCATAGACGGCAGCCCACCAGACTTCCTGTCCCTGGGATTCTCCAGGCAAGAACACTGGAGTGGGTTGCCATTTCCTTCTCCAATGCATGAAAGTGAAAAGTGAAAGTGAAGTCGCTCAGTCATGTCCGACTGTAGCGACCCCATGGACTGCAGCCCACCAGGCTCCTCTGTCCATGGGATTTTCTAGGCAAGAGTACAGGAGTGGGGTGCCATTGCCTTCTCCTCTTTACCCAGTACTCCCACTCTATTCCTCACCACCTAGACATTTCCAACACAACACTTTATACTGCTATGTTCATCCTATCGTGTATCCAGATATAGTCTAGTGTATCTAATTGTAGTCAATGGAAAGAAAAATCAGGAAGTTATGTGAAATTTCCTCTTAGTACAGAGAGAGAGAAAAAAAAGTTGAAAGTGGGAGTAAGAAGACAGAGCTTTAGTAGATATGGTAGCTAGGAGAATGTTGATGGAAACACTTGAGACTGGACAAAAAGAAAGTTGATAGAAGCAGCTTTCAGAGAGAAGGAAGAAATGAGAATTTTTAAAAGGCTTTATTGTAAAACATTGATTGAATCCCTTTCAGTGGTGTGCAAACAGTTCAGAAAAGGGTTGTAGTTACTTTTAACTTGTGTTGCAATTTATGGTCTGTTTCTTTCATTGTGGCCCCAGAATGAGTCAGATGAGACCCTGGGTTTTATTTGGGTTATGCGAGGCCATGGCAACACCAAATCTTAGAGTTGGAAGGAATCTTAAAGATATGCAGTCCAATACCTCTCCCAATACAAGAATGCATCTATTCATCTAAAACAAAAACAGAAAACTCCCTACCACCATTTCAGTGGGTTTTAAGGTAAAATATTTATTTCCTGATGAGGCAGATCATAACAATTCTTCAGATATTTAACTACATTCATTACCTTTTCTGCAAGGGTTGTTTTCTTTGATGTAGTGAATAGAATTGTTGTTGCTAAGTCAATAAGTCGTGTCTGACTCTGTGACTCGAATGACTGCCCCTTGCCAGCCTCCTCTATCCTCCACTGTCTCTCAGAGTGTGCTCAAATTCATATCCATTGAATTGGTGATGCTATCTAACCATCTTATCCTCTGCTGCCCCCTTCTCCTTTTGCCTTCAGTCTTTTCCCAGCATCAGATCCGAATTGTACTTGGACCTTAGTCTTCATCCTATCTACCAAGGCACCCTTTGGATTAGATTCACTTCCAAATACATTATTCCTGATTTTTTTTAGGCTATATTAACACTTTTTAAATTTCCTGTTGCCCTGTATATCTGCAAGAATGTAAAATTAGGAAACAGATGGGACACTCAAAATAGGATAACTTAAGAAAGGTTTGTTTACAGAGGGAATTTTCAAAGGTGTGTATGTAGAATAACTATTACTAGGACTGGAAACGTTCTAGATGGTACCACCCTAGGCCTGAGGAAACAGGCAGAGACGCTCGTTATCAGAATGAGGAAGGAGAGAATTATATAGAATGAACCACCTGGAAAGAAGCAATTATCTTCTGCAAAATTACACTGTCCAGGGATTTCTCTGGTGGACCAGTGGTTAAGACTCTGTGCTTCCAATGCAGGAGGTACAGGATCAATCCCTGGTCAGGGAACTAAGATCCACACAGTAGGCCAGACATTTTAAAAAGGTACATTGCCCAGTCAAGGCAACTCAGAGCGAAGAAACCAAGAAATCAAAAATCAGTACATGACCTCACTCTCTTCACTTCCACCAAGCTTCTGAAGGGGGTCTCCTCTGATTGAATCCAACCAGAAGTCAAAGGACTCATTGTCAGAGCAAAGAGCAGATGGCCAAGTATGGAGGGAAGGATCTAAAGAAAGAAATGGAAGATATCTGACATATTCCATAGCATTATCATAGGCATCCACCAAAGTAAAAGCTGCTGCTCTGCCCTGAATGAATCAGGGTCATTCAAGCGGTTGTGTCACTCTAAGTGTTTGCCTCCTGCTAAGCAACAAACACGTCTTCCCCACCCCCATCCCCTGCTTATTAGAAGCCGGATAGTATAGAAAAGACTTGCCAAAAGTAATCATAATTCAGAACTCACATATATGTTGTTATGGTGTCTGACATTTCACATACTTAAGCTTCCTGAGTGTCCCATACTGAAATTGAGCCTTCCAGTGAAAAGTGGCATTTTAGAGTCTGAGCATGGTGGGCTACCACAGGCATTGACACTGCCTATTATAACAAACAGTTCTGAAAAATGAAAGCTCCTCATAGAGGCAGATTGCTTTGTTCTTTGTACAAATGAAAGGAGAGAGATGGTTGGGTTCCAAGGGAGGAACAGAGAAACAGGCTGGGGAGTTGACCCTGGAATTGGCTCCTTGCCATCCCTCTTTTAGCTTTCTCTAGCAAGCTTTTTGCCAATATGCAATATAGTAGACCTTGGTGCATACCTGATGCTATGCTGGATAACAGCCCAAGGCTTAAGAAACCTAGGCAAAACATGTAAAAAAGCAGAAATATTTATATTTATTAAAAAGATCTTTCTGAATAGTGGTGCTTTTTTTTTTATATATATAACCAAGATCTTTATTTATAAGTTTGTAGGAAAATGTACTCTTTCCTTGCCCATCCACTTACTTTAAAAGCATAAATAAAGTAAAATGAAATAATCTCATGAACCTCATGAACCCATTATACTGCTTTAAAAAGGAGAAGAAAACATTGCATCAACGAAGCTGAGATGACTTGGCCTTTATCATCCAATTTACTTTTATAGAGTTTCTGAGATTTGGCTGAAACAGTTGCTTTCATTTCGGAGATGCCTTGATGCCAATGTTGCCTGGTCAGCTGTAAGCACGTGTAGGCCGAAAATAAGCATGTGAGTTCCAGGTGCACTTTGGGTGTGTTCAATGCTCAGCTCCTAGTGTTTCCTCACATCAAGTATATTCTATTTGTGTGTGTGTGTGTGCTTCTTTCCTGAGACTAATTTCAATCTTGTGGTAATCATTTATTTTAGCAAAACCAAAAGACCTAAGATATGGTACGTTTAATGCTGAAAAAGAAATCTGACAGCTATTTCCATGATTAGATAGGGAGTGGTATTCAAAGTCACATTTCATAAGACCTTGCTCTAGTTCTGTTCAGATTCAAGTCACAATAGTAATGAGAAAAATGTCATCAGACTTACAAGGAGAGTAAAATAGGTTCATACCCAAAAATGAACTCCAGTAGAAAGCATAGCAAATTGGGATGCTAGTCACCAAATTTTATTCAAATCTGAAAATAAGTAATTTTTATGTTAAGCATTGTTGGAAAGGCATGGGAGACAGATGTGGACGTGTCAATGTAAAATCATGGTTGATAGACACCAACGAACGGGAGCATAAACTTCAGTTAGTGCCTGTCGGCAGAGAAGCCCAACAGTGCCTCCAAGGACCTTAAAGGTTAACAATAAAATCTCAAATTGAATCCTCATTTTCAATGTGAGCCAATCTGTTATAAAACAATGAATTGGCATGAACGTACCAAGGCCAATGAGTACAGTTAAGGAAGAGCCTGTCAGCGTAGCCATACTTTATCACCCATGCAGAGAGTAACTCTCCATGACATTAAGGATGCTCTATTTGATAGAATGTCACAGTTAGTTGACACTGGCCTTATCCTGGATCGTAGATTCTCTGTCACATCCTGCCAGTTGAAAGCAGGACCTAATGATTACAGTGTTTTACCTTACAAGCCCTGATGGGAAACCAAAGCTGAGTTTAGCTGTATAAATTACTGCATAGTGTCAGGGTTGCCAATGGAAAGTGATTGATAGAGGAGCTGATCGGCCATATGGAAGAGAAAAAAGTGAAAAGGATTGTGCCCTGATCTTGAACACCAAAGCTTATAATCCAATCAAACCAAAGGAAAATGCTTAATAAGAGTTTCAAAGACTTTTGAGGCTAAAGATCATTCTGTCCTTTGGTGACTTGAATGGACATCTCTTTTTGGACACACAGCAGATAGCACCCCCAAATATACATAAGTTCAGACTAATTATTTGTAAAGCATATAATTACATGAATGTGTCTTATCTGTTATGTGCCAGGCATTGGGAACCTAGGGATGAACCTAGAGGTGAATACGGTCAAACAAGCACAATTCATGGGATTTATTCATAAGCCAAATTTATTCTTGTGTCCTACTGTCTCAATAAATTCGATCAGTAGGCAGAAGCTTTCCTAGATGAAAACTCAGATTCTCTCATGCCTTTTCTGATGAGTAGTAGGCCATGCAAACTAATAATTTAAATGTCCATTCTCAAGTGTTAGTCAGGTAGCAGTTGCTTTACATCTGAAGCTGCTTCTTCAGTTTGTTCCTGATGCAGAAAGGAAGCCTGGAGATAGGGAAGGCATTATGGTCTGCTTCTTTCTTTCCGTGTCTTAAACTTTTCCGCTTCTAACTTAGTTCCCTAAGCTCACATTCAGTGCAACAGACTTGGAGCAGGTAAGGGAAGAAAAGCATTAGTTCTCTCGGCAGTGATTTAAAGTTGACACTTTCTCCTATGGCTGTTTTTGTGAGTTCTAAACAGATGGCCCCATCTGTAATTATCTCTCTCCTGAAGCTTCTTTGACTTGATGAATGCACTTCAATTCCAGTTGATTGCTTCTGATACCTTCTCTACCTCCTAGACATTCAGAGGTCCCCCTGCCAGTTTCCTTCTACTGAGTTGCCTTTTTCCTTTGGGGGGTCCAAGGCAGCTCCTATACACATACAACCTCTCTCAGGTCCCCCCAAAACAATAATTTCTCCTTTGCTCTGATGACATATAGGAGACTAGTTCCTTCTAAAGCCACCAGCTCTATGGCTCTCTTCTAATGCCATAGAGTCCTTCTCCCAGACTCTTTAATTTTTAGATTTTTTCAGGTTATTTCAGATATCATTCTTCTGTGCATCCAGGAATCAGATGATCTGCAGGGCTCAAGTTTTCATGGTTTTCAGCGAGCATTCATTTGGCCCCGCAGTAGACATTTTTGGTTGTCGCAGCTAGAGAGTTGTTTTCAGCATCTTACGAGTAGAGTCCAGGCAGGCTACTCAGTATCTCACAATGGGCACAGTAGCCCCCAACCTACAACCAAGCATTGACCAGCCCCACATGTCAGTACTGCTGAGGCTGAAAAATTTACTTTCTAAAAGACTCTTATTTTAAGTTTGTTCTTTATTTTTGAGGAGACTAGAACTATCAAGATGGAAACAATATTTCTGACACCTTATCAGATCCTTCTGTTAATTAACTCATTATAGACCTGCTTACAAAATGTCAGGCACTACTATCAGGACTTCAATAGAAGAGTTCTTCTGGAGTTGACACACTAGAGGGGGAGGGATGTAGACAACAAACAAGTAAACAAATGATCAGCAAGTATTTTCTGCAAGTGTAGTGCTCGGAAGACAATTAAAGCAGAGGAATGTGATGAAAGAGTGTTGTTGCTTTCTGTTAGGATGGTCAAGGAAGGCCTCTAGCAGAAGATTACGGTACCTGGGCTGACACCCAGTGGATAACAGGGACCCATTTTGGGGAAAGGGCATTCTAGGAAGTAAGAGGAGCTAACATAAAGGTTGTGGGTTGTGGGTTCCTACGAATCCCTTTGAAAATTCACAAACCTTTAAGGATGAGTCTATATGTATGCTTTTCATCCGATCCTCAAGAAATGACCCCTATTTAGAAAAAACACACTCCTCCCAAGTTTCTTTTTCACTTACACACTTACAGTACTTCTGATATGAGATGTGTGGGTTCTCCATACAGTAAGCAATTCTCTGCAGCGACCACCTGCAGGACACTGCAGCTATAGGGTGTCCTATAATTCAACTCAGTTCTGACACTCACTGGAGTAAGCGCAGACCCCACTACTTAAGGGTTCAATCCCACAAGACTACTTGTCGCATCAAACACCAGTCACAATTAGTGCTTCTCTGAGTTCTGCAAACTATTCTAGCAAATTGGTGATTCCCATGGCCGTCTCCTTGGATTCAGCTGTTTGCTAGAATAGTTTACAGAAATCAGGGCAACACTAGAAGATATGATAAAGGATACAGATCAACAGCCAGATGAGATACAGAGGAAAGGTCCTGAAGTGTTCTGAGCATAGGAGCTCCTGCCTGTAGAGTTGGGAGGGACCACCCTCCTGGCAGGTAGATGTGCTCACCAGTGTGGAAAATGTCTGAGCTCAATACTTGTGTGATTTTCATGGAGGCTTCATCACCTAGCCAATGCAATCATTAGCTGGATCTTCATTCCCTCTCCCAACTCCAAAGGATAGGAGGTGGGGCTGAAAGTTCCAAGCTTTGAATCATGGCTTGGTTTTCCTAGTGACCTGCTCTCTTCCTAAAGCAATTGAAGAGCCCAAGTCTCCTTATTTGAACAAAAGACTTTCCTACCATCCTGGAAATTCCAAGAGATTCGGGAGCTTGGTGTCAGACTCTACTCCTATCACTGAGGAAATTACAAAGATCTTAGGAGATCTGTATCAGGAATCAAAGGCTAGGTCTAACTGCTGGAACAAAAGATCACTCTGTGCCCATGTTTACAAGGGTTTTTCTGTGTCGGGAACTGGGGACAGAGAACGATATGTGTGTGTGTGTGTGTGTGTGTGACACACACATATATAAATCATACCTCTTATTATTTCACAGCCCGAAGTAAAGATTGTGAGTTAATCATCCTATACCTATATTCTCAGAGTAGAAATCTGTTTCTAGTTTAGAGCTCTTTCCTCTCAAAGTGTACGTTAAGTCCACATGGAAGTAAGGCCTAGTTTAGGATCTTTCTAAAATTGGGTTAAATTCCAAGTTTGGGAAACAGCAATTTATTGGACAGCCCTCCCTGTCTTTTTGTGATTCTGAAAGAAATGTCAGAAAGCAGTTTACTAACAAATTAGGTATCACCGTTCTGCACCCAGGAGATGGTCCCGAGGGTGTTCATATGCTTAGAACCTTCCAGAGTGAAGAGGCAACTGCTCCCTGCTCTGTAGTTACACAGCAGAAGTCCTACCATACCACCCCACTCCTGCTGAACAATGAGATACCGTGGATTGCTTAAAAAACAGTACCTAACTGCAAAGGGAATACATTAAATTAAAGAGAATAAATACCAGGAGCCCAGAGCCTGGGGAGCTTAGAAGCATTCCATAGAAAAGGTAGGGAGGAGAGTGGTGGCCGGCTGACAGGGAAGGGACAATACCAAAAGAAATGACAATATTCAGGGAGCAGGGCCAGTTTCGTTGTGGCAGCTAAGTAATTTCAAACTACAAAAGGAATTTTAGGCTTCAAAACTCCAGCTCCCAAATAGTGTTATAATTAGTATTATTTTCAGATTAAAGAAAACACCACTTTTGTGTAACAAATTACCTCCATTTTAAAAGCAAAAATAATATATTTCACTTCATAAAAAAAATGCCCAAACGGAAGCATTCTTACATTAATTATTTCACTCTATTCAAAAAGCATATCCCTGCTTGCTTTTTATTATGCCTTCCAGCTCCTACTTTGAAAAACATGTTAAGAAGCTGGAAGGTATTTTTTTAAAAATGAAAGAAAAAAAAAGAAAAAATAAATAATCTTTGAAGCAATTAGAGCCAAAATACAGAATACATAAATATACATGTACATATTTCTTTATTTGCCCCCTAGATTTAACTCCCATTTTCTCCCACCTCCCTTCTTGGCACCAGAACATGAAGCATCTTTCTTTTCTTGAGCTTCAACAGCAGGCAAATGTTTGCCCCAGAATTGAGTCAGATTCTCTTCTGTGGATTGATTGGCAAGAGTTTTCATAAAGGGGGTGGCATCCCCCGAGGGCAAATACATAATTTTCATAATGCATTTCTTTCCACCACCACCGCCCCCACCCCCCCAGCCTAGGAACCTCAGTCTATTTCTGAACCATCTTGTCTGAGAGTAATAATTAGCAGCACATTGCAAAAGACAAAACAGCGTCGTCATTGCTTCGTGGGGTCCGTAGTCGCTCTTGTAAAATTACCAAGAATATAATTTTACTATGGGAACAAAGAGCATATGTAAAGTAAATATTGTTACAGTTTTTAGAGTTGCAGGAAAAAAAAATTATTTGAATATTATATAAAACCACGGGAAATAGAGTTTAAAATGGATGCTCTTGGTGCTTCTCTTTACTTGGTTTACTGTGGCTGAAGTGAATGTTGTCATTTTCTGGGAAGAAAGACAGAGCGCGGGCCTTTCTAAAGGTAGGAAATGAAAGCACTGACATTTAAAATACCTGAAAATTTAAGATAGCTCCCCCCTCCCCCGCCCCGGCAGTGTAGCCTCAATATCTCGAAATCAGTCTCCAAGTGAAAAACAAGTATGCTTCCATTATTAGCAGACTTTCATACAAAAATATTTCCAATTATATTAATATTAAAAATGATCTTTAAATTTAATGTCTTTAATCAAAACCAGTAATAAGGTGAAAATAAATGTGTGATGATATTACATTTTTGTACTGTGATTGAAATGTTGACAGTACCTTGTACATACACCTTAAGAGAGGCTTGCTTCTTTTTACCAGATTTGGAAGAAGGTGCTGATCTGACGGTAGAGCCTAGCCTTGCGCAGAGGCAATCAGTTGTGGGGTTTTTTGGAGACCAACCTCCTGACAGCATCACCTTCCCAAAAACCTAACTCTGAACCAGAAAGCCTCAGTCCTAAGCTTTAGCTGGTGGGTTCCAGTGGCTCTCATCAGGCACAAGGCAAAGCTTCCAGATTCAGATTTTAACCCCAATGCTGATAGTGCTGGCCATCTGATTAATCATCCCACAGCACATTAGACAGAGCAAATTAGAAGTGGGGGGTGGGGTGCCCCAGAGGCAAGGACAGAGCAGCAGATGTGAGAGACAGCAAAAAGACAAAGCAATAAAACTACTGTATGGTAATTGATGGTCATTAGGACAAGCCTGAATCATCAGGGATAGCTCAACTGTGCTCTTATGCTCTGCTTAAGAAAGAAGAAGAGTGTACCAGGAGTCCCCGCCCTGGCTGAGTATCAGAATGGATACGATATTCTGATTCAGTAGGTCTGGGGTGAATGTGCCCAAGAACAAGCCTTTTAATATGAGTGTCAGAGAATTTGAGTTCTGGTCTTCAAAATGATATTTGGGAACCTCTGAGTCATAGACAAGGAAATGATACGGCACGCAAAGAAGTTCCCAAGGTTACCTAACTAGTAAGTAAACGAACCAGCATTCCAACTGAGGCCAACCCTAGCCAGGTTCTTCCAGGTTTCCTCTGAATCTTTCTGCTCATTGGAGCCTTACATTGGCTTGATGTAAGGCAGGGCTTCTGAATCCGCTAACCAGCGGTCCTCAAAATGAGTCACCTGGAAACTTGCTAGAAAATGTACATTCTCAGATACCACCCTAAACTTGTGAATCTGAAACTGTGAGGTGGGCCCGGGGTGGTGGGGCAGCATTCTTTTCAAACAAGCTCTCAGATTCTGGTATACCCTAAGAGATTCTAAAAACTACTATACTGACTCACTTCAGATGTCATGTAAGTAAAATTAAAATAGCAGGAGGCATAAAATATTTTATTTGGCAACTCTCAAGAACATTCAATTTTCTTGGTTTCTAGAAAGGTCCCTGTGTCCCCAGAACTGTCTTTTTGTGCATTTCAACCTTCAGGTGGGAGTCTCTTTCTCCATCCAAGTATGAGGTACACCCTTATTCTTATGTCCTTTTCTTCATCCTGCCTCTTTCACAGGAAAACAAAGCAAACCAGAAAGAAAAAAAAAAACAAACAAACAGAAACTTAACTCTGGAGTGACTTGATCAGAAAAAAAAAAAAAATGAATTGGAAGGATATCAGATAGCTCACAGAATCAATCAGAAGGAGAAAAGAGACCAATAGATTGTCAGAGAACTGATAATACGTCTGTTCAGAGAACACATCAGGAGTCACACCTCATGACACTCCCATTGGTACGGGACCACTGATGGACTCATAGCTTTGCCATATCACATGAATAATCTCCAGGCATTCATGCCTTTTTGCATCACTCACTCAAGAGTCAATGTTCCAAGAGAAAGCATCCAAGTGGCCAAACCTAGTTGGAATCCCCAAGTTCCTGTGGCCAAAGGGCAGGGAGTCAGATTCTGTGTGTGTATGTGTATGTGTGTTATATCTACTGTGGACCCCTAGTACCTGACCCAGAGGCCCAGAATATACAGTCCCTAAAGATCACAGAGAACCAGAATTTTTAAAATCACACGAACCTTGAGTTCTTATTGTTTCATTCATGCTTTTCCTAGTGGAAATGAATTCAAATATAAAGGTGTTCAAAATCTTTGGGATGGGGAACTGATATGCTTTTTTTTTTAGCTATTTAGTGCGCTGCTAACTCCATAATCTTTCTAATCATGGAAAGGCAAACTGTTTCTCATCTCTGAGAATCTATGCCTACTTTCAAATAAATTAAGGGTCATTATGTTTGCGAAAACCAAGATCATTCCCTTCACAATAGATGATTCAACTTAATTTTAAATGGTCAGTACGTGAATCATCTGAGCATTTTGTCTCTGCTTCCTGTTTGTTTATTTATTGAGGAAATGTTTTGGAGAGCTTTTTGGGGGCCAGAAATAGGGTATGTGTGTGTGAAGAATATAACAGTGTGAAAGTATACATACTCTACCCTGAAGATGTGTCTAGTCTAAGTGTTTATTTAGTAGTATGTATTTTCCCTTATCTTTCTTTCAATCCGCGTACATTGGAGCCTTAGGTTGGCTTGACTCTCCGGATGGGAGGGGTGGGTAGTGATGTCTCATGATTGTATTAGTTATTCAGGCTGATCTTGGCTCCCCTCTCTTTCTACTCCTTATGATCTTCTCTCCAACCACGCACAGGGCAGACAGTAAGTGAGAACATGCTGCCGCTAAGTCGCTTCAGTCGTGTCCGACTCTGTGCAACCCCATAGACGGCAGCCCACCAGGCTCCCCCGTCCCTGGGATTCTCCAGGCAAGGACATTGGAGTGGGTTGCCACTTCCTTCTCCAATGCATGAAGGTGAAAAGTAAAAGTGAAGTCGTTCAATCATGTCCAACTCTTAGCAACTGCATGGACTGCAGCCTACCAGATTCCTCCGTCCATGGGATTTTCCAGGCAAAAGTACTGGAGTGGGTTCCGCAAACACCCATTAGTCAATAATGGATGGGTGCAAGGGTATCATCTACCTCCCTTTTCCATTGGTGAGACAGCTCTGAGGCTTCAGTTTTGCACTGACTCCAAGAGTTCCCCAGTAAGATTCAGCTTGTCACCCACAGTGGTTACTGCTTGATAAGGTCCACTTTGCTGCCTGTCTCCTCTTCCCTGACTTCTCTTCCCTTCTCCTTCCCATCATGTTTCCTGGGACTCCTTCCCAGGAAATAACCCACTCCCGCTGGAATCCTCATCTCCAGGTCTGTTTCTGATGGAACCCAAACTAAGACAGAAGTCATGAGCCAGAGAGATTAGAAAATCGCTAGTCCAGGCGCAGACAAGCCAAACAGAAATTTCACTTCTCTCCCAGTGGGGTCAGTGTTCTTAAACACATGAGCCTTGAGATCTTGGGAAAACACCTGGGAAAGGAAGGAAGGTGGAAATGACATCCAATCAGTACGATTAAAAAAAAATCTTAAAGACTTTACCAGGTTAAAACAAACAAAACAATACAAAAACAAAAAACACTGAACCCAAATCTCACAAATGTTTTCAGTCTCTTCTCTTCCCCTAATGTCATTTCCTAAAGTCAAACCCTCAGCAGAGGGCAGAGGAAATCTGCAAGCATTATTTATGTTTGATGAGGGAGAAAGTGGCATCAGTCCTCGACAATATTGAAAGGCAGTGCCTCATCCAAGGCTGAGCTTTGTGAGACACTGGGGAGCTGTCCTGCCGAGCCAGTGACAAACCAGCCGGCAGAGCAGGGATCTGAACATTACATATTAGCTTGCCTGCCTGCTCGATGCTGAGTGGAGTCTAACATGATAGGAAGTGTTTGTTATATTATTTACTACATGTCTCTAATCTAACCTTTTTATGTGGATGGGCTTCCTACAGAGTGAGGAGACAAATCTACTCCCAGAAGAGACGATACAAGCATGTTAGCTGAAATGTTGAATAACGGAAAATTCCTTTGAGTTCCTTGTGACGTTCTAATCCACCACGATGAAACTTTCATGTTTTGTCAGCTATTTAATTTTGCTTTCACAAACGCAATACAAATTCTTCCTGTGTAAGTGACTTTCTCGTATAGCGGTAACTTTCAGGAAAATTCTACTATTGTGATTTTAGATGGCATGTGTTTTAGGAGCTCTATAAAACACACACACTCCTAAAAGGTTTATATTTTAATTCCTTTCATTTTAGTGAGCCGTAGACAAGTTTTAGTCTGCATTTTAAATAATTGACTCCATTATATTTGATAAAATATAGGTTAGTTCTGAAGGCAATAGGTAGCACTTACAGAAAGAGCTTTTTTTTTTTTTAATCTTTTAAAAGCTTGTAAACTTGAAATAATTTTCTTGCCCCTGTGAGACAAATAAGAAATCCCAGAACTACCTGCTTTATGAAAGGAAACTGAGGCAGGGAACTAAGTACAAATTGTGAACATTAACAGAGAGGAATTTAAGGGGCAAGGGATCTCTTTCCAGTGGAGCAAAAGTAGCTGTGTGGTACACACTTCTCAGCAGCATCTGTTGACATAAGGGGAAGCATCCAGGCTTGTAATAATTGCAGAGGTTAGAAACTGTAATTAAAATGACTTAAAATTAATGGATGGACTTAGAAAGATTTATGTGCCCTGAAATAAAAGTACTTTCAACTAGTTGAGATTTATATCTGGGACTTGTCAATTTCATGTGTGGGTGTGTCATTTTTAAAATGAGGTAAGTATGTAATTATTCAAGTGGACAAATACTCTTAGTTTCTTAAACTACTGGTTTGTATCAAAGCAGGACAAAAGAGGATCATTTGGACCATTCTATTGTAGGTCTCTACTCTGAGCCATAATTATCTTTTGAAAAATGGCCCTATCTTACCCATGATAAACCATTAGAATTCCGTCAAACCAGTACCTTGGGAGATTACAGACTGCTCTGTTATTTCCCGGTACAGGAATATGGTTTCCTAATTTTCTTAAACGTAATTCTCTTAGTTTTAGAGGCTTGCTCAGAAAAGACATAGAAGTGATCAGCTGGATAGTATAAGGAAAATAAAAGAAGGTTTTTCTCTCAAAGACTAACATGTCATAAAGAGGAGGATGTAGATAT
Source organism: Bubalus kerabau (assembly GCF_029407905.1). Taxonomy (NCBI): domain Eukaryota; kingdom Metazoa; phylum Chordata; class Mammalia; order Artiodactyla; family Bovidae; genus Bubalus; species Bubalus kerabau. Next base: position 32,634,083 of record NC_073643.1, on the reverse strand, counting down.
AGGATAGGAAGGTGGAAAGTGAATGTTTTGGACACAGAGAACAAAGTGGGTGGGAATCATTCACATTACCAGCAAGAATAACTATTGTCCAGTGGTTTTCTAACCAGATTTCATTTCTCCAGCTATTCTCTAGCTTAGATCTCATTATGTTCTGATGAACCACACTTATTCATTTTCCCAGGCCAGATAAACTACTCTTTGGTGTTTTAAACATTTTCTATATACTGGTTCCTTAAAAGGGTTTTTAAAAGACTGTCTTAAAGGATGAACCTGTTGTATGATCCCAGCTTTCAAGTCTGTGAGATGATGAAGAATTGTTAAGATTGTTAAACTTTTTAAATGTATTCATTATCCTCTAGCTTTTATTGCAAAATCAAAACTCACATATATGTAAATGTCTTTTCTTGGATCACTTAATGGCAAACATTTTATGATGTTAAATGTATATGAATAGTAATGCTGTAGAAATTAAAGAAAAAAATCCTTCCCCCCTCACCCAATTAAGAAACACATTTTCCAGATGGAACCAGGTGGTTCAGAACCAGACTGGTATTTCCGGTGAGGCTGCATTGGAATTGTGAGTGCAGGAGTAATCACGCCTTACTAAAAGAGAGAGCTATCTTCACATCTCAATTTGCATAATTGATCCAGTATGAAATAAGTCCTGTAGCAGATGAGCACTCTGGGGATCCCTTGTCTGTCTCAGCATGCTCCATGTCTGGGAGGCGTTAGCCATCAAATAGACATGTACATGTATCACCCTTCCGCGTGGCTTTCCTGGGAGTGCAAAGAACCTTCTTAAACTAATGATAAAATAATCAGAGACATAAAAATGTTTCTTTTGGACAAATTTGACATGTTACAGTGATGGAGTGTTTATGACTCAGAGTCACCCCCACCACAGCCACTGCTTTATGTAGAGAAAGCAGGCAGTGTAGGGAGGCAGGCAGCTGCAAAAGTTTCCTACCAAGATGAAAGTCATGAAATTCTTACTAAACATGGCTTGGCTATCCATGTTGAAATGGGTCTGGATTCTTGGGGCTTTGGCTTAGAGAAGCTCCATTGTCCCTGCCTCTCGTTGGAATATTTTAAGGTCAGGTTTCAGTTCAGACACAAGCAGGTGGAAATCTCAGTAATGAGATGTGGTTATGTTAGCCTGACTCTGCTGTTGGGAAAACTCCATGGTGTTGGTTGGTTTTCATTTTCTACGAAGCTATTTATGGTACATGTTTAGAAACTAGAATCTTGTAGGACAATGGAACCAATCAGACATACACAAATGTACAAAAAAAAAAAGATACTCTTTAGGAGCTTCCTGATCATGAATGTTTGTCCACACACTTTGAAAGAGTTATACCAGCGATACAAATATAAAATTGCCTAGCAGCAAATAGAGCAATTAAATTATTTAAAACATAGTTGTGATACACTTGTAAATGGTAATGAAAATGACTTTGATGTACACAAAATTAAGGTATTCATTTGGAGCCTGAGAAAATGATGAAGTGAGCCAAGGATGGAAAATGCATGCCTAGAAGGCATGGATCTCCACCCAAAACAAGAGAACAGTGATGAGAGGGTCACTGAAGGGTGGAGAGACCAGAGGCTGGCCTGGTGTGAGCAAAGGCCAGACAATGCAGGACATTACTGGCATATGAGAAAAGTTTAGAATTTATCCTATAGGTAATAGAAATAGACTGCAGAAGTAAAGCAAACAAGTCTTATCAGATTAGCCTTTTCAAAAGAGTTCTGCATATGCAAGATAACTTTCTCAGGGTGTAATTATGAAGAAAGGAAAACAGTTGGAGAGTGTTTCTAACTGGAGTGACTTGGTGAAGAGTGATGTCATCCAAGGTCTTAGGTAGGAAGAAGAGAAGGTTTCAGGAGGGAGGTACTGGTTCACTTTGGATCTGATAAATTTAGAGTATCCTTGGAATTTCCATGTAGAGATACACAGCAATGATTGACTGCACATGGGGAAAAAAACCAAAGGAAAATATCGGGAATATTGACTGAGGACTTCATCAGAATTGAAGTGAGAGCCGATTAACATGAAGGGGAAAATTAAATGATTAATATCTGTTGAATACTTAAAACAGTTTCTGGCTCATAGTATGCTTTAAATAAAGGTTTTCTTTTTTTTTAAATTTTATTTTATTTTTAAACTTCACATAATTGTATTAGTTTTGCCAAATATCAAAATGAATCCGCCACAGGTATACATGTATTCCCCATCCTGAACCCTCCTCCCTCCTCCCTCGCCATTCCCTCCCTCTGGGTCGTCCCAGTGCACCAGCCCTAAGCATCCAGTATCGTGCATTGAACCTGGACTGGCAACTTCTTTCATACATGATATTTTACATGTTTCAATGCCATTCTCCCAAATCTTCCCACCCTCTCCCTCTCCCACAGAGTCCATAAGACTGTTCTATACATCAGTGTCTCTTTTCATGATTACACTGATGATACTTGCCCATGAAGTTTCTTTCCTTGGAAGAACTTAAGTAGGTAAATACATTTTCAGTTGTGTGTTTGCTTGGTTGAATACCTTCCCCATTAGAGTGCAAACTTGAGGGCAGAGGCTACTTCTCCTTTAATTTGGGGATTATTATTTTTTCTTTATTTTGAAATAATTTTAGAGTCCTAGAAAAGTTATAAACGTTGTACAGGGTATTCTAGTATATTATTCCCACATTTTTCCATGAGGTTAGCATCTTATATAACCATAGTACAATTATTAAAACCAAGAAATTAAAGCTCATAAACAATACTCTTAACTGAACCATAAACCTTACTTGGATTTCCACGGTTGTCCCATCAGTGTTCTCTTTCTGGATCAGGATCTAATATAGGCTTCTACATTGTTTTTGGTTGACCTCTCTCTTTAGTGTTCTTCAAAGTATGACAATCCCTCAGTCATCCTGTGTCTTCCATTACCCTGACACTTGTGAAGGTCCGTATACTCTCCATTTGGATGTCTGGTGTTGTCTCATGATTATAGTTATGGTTTTGGCAAGTGTGCCACAGAAGTGATGTCATACCTTAAGAATGCATCCTATCAAGGGTACATAATGTCTATGTTCCTAATTATTGGTGATGTTCACTTTGATCTCTTGGTTAAGATGATCTCCTAGGTTTTTCCACTGTAAAATTATCCTTCTATTTTTAGTCATCATGATGTTTTCAACTCTTAACACAATGCCTGGTATATAGTGGGTGCCTAGTAAATGTTTGTTCATGAATGAATGAATGAGTGAATTCTGAATGACTAAATCTCTCTCCTCAAAGTCAGGCAGCTGAGCAATGCCCTGTCTTTCTGTTTGTCCAAGCCAGCACATCCCCTACTGATAGAGAGGTCTTTGTTAATTTCCAAGATTTTTTCCTGCAAAGAGCAAGTCGGTACCTCACTTCTCTCCTCTGTGTGACATCTAGACAGTACTTCCTAAATGTACAGATTTATCATTATCCTTTCGTGGAGATGAGACTCCAATTCACTCTGTCAAGGATACCAAACAGGAGTGGCTGGGATGAGATCTCATGGTTCTAGCAGTCAGGATCAGAATAAGCCAAAGGTCAGCTCTGCATTTTTTTTCCCTTTGAAATTTTTTTTTTCCCCATGGCGGTAAGGGCAGAGTCTACATTGCAGGAATTCTCCAGTGACAAAAAGTTTATAGGCACGACCTCCAGTAAGCTCTGTAAGGCTTTTACAAAAATGCCTGTGCCTTCAAAGATAGTTATTATAAATGTTACACATTTCTTCACTTCCATAGTTGAAGGGGAAAATATCTACAAAGTTCTTGCCCCAAATCCTAATTTACTCAGTAATTAATCTGAAATGAAAGCTAATTCTTTGCTTACTCTGACAAATATTTTAGAATAAAGGAGTTACTTAATTTTTTTTCTAAACTGACTCGCTAATCTATTTTTGATGACACTAATCTTTTCTGGCTGGAGGCAGTGGCTAAGTGGCCTCCCCATCACCGTAGTTCAACCTAGACTCCCTGGAGCCAGAGGTTCAAATCCAAGCCGGGTCACCCCAGTGGAAGGCTGATAAATTGAGTGTCTGTGATGTAGTCCTGACAGGGCGGTGATCTTTCAGCAGAACCCTTGAAAGCTTAAGTTTTCTCTGAACATTAATGATCCCCAAATAAAATAGACCACAGTATCCAAAGCATTTTTCTCATTAGTCCTCTAACCCCAAATGCATGAGAGAATGTTTGTGATAGAGGGGGAGGTTAAACGTGTTGAAAAAGACAAACTGTGCCAAACTACACGAGATCTCAGACAGGTGTGATGGGAAGCAAGTCTGCTGGGAGCCACGTCAGCATCCAGACCGCCAGCCTCTTCACTGGCATTAGGGAAACCAGAGCCTGTGGACATGACATACACTGAAGCAGACAGGAAAATATGTTTGGAAAGCATAAGAAACAAGTGTGTTATGGAAATACAGCCCCCGTGGAAATGGTGCAAGTGAAAATCATGAACCAGCCTCTACACTCTCTCAATTCTGCATCCCTTTATGATCCTCACTTTCACCACCACTCACAGAGGCACCCAGGCAAGCATGGTGAGCTAATGCGTGAGCAAGAAGTGTGAAAATGTCAGTGTGGCACACCGTTTCTAACATGTGATTTAGTAAGCATGGGTTTACAGTAAGGGAAAAAAATCCAGCCAGCTTGCCAGAGACCTGGTGTGAGGAAATAAACAAGTAGGTTTCACTTCACCAGTTCCATCAGTGAAAGTGGTGCAATTTGCATTGCTGTTTCTTTAATTGTTTTACATTCTCTCTCTCTAGCTCTCACTCTCTGCCTGTCGCTCACACAAATACAAGTTTCTAAATATTGAAGAAGTGATATATAAAGACGCATACAAATCTAGTATATGCACATTCATGTGTATATTCTCTGATCTTTCTGGATATATGTTTTCTACTTGAAATGATCCACAAAATAATTGCTCCTAGCCAAGAGTGTAACTAATGCAGCCGTGTTATTTATGGACTTTGAAAGTAGCTCTTCAATTATTAACTGAATTTAACTATTCTCCCTAGAGTTTAACTCCCTCATTTATTTTTTATCCAACAAATGTTGATAAACTTTTACTCTGTTCAGTGTAGCATTCTGTTCATTTTGCCTTTGTCCATGCCGCTTTGCCATTTTTACACATGCGCGTGCGGGTGTGTCTGCACGGACAGGTGACAGTTCATTAGACAGTAACCTTTTAAAGGGCGAGGATAATAAGTAGGGAAGAACAACAAAAATTGTTGGCAGATTAGCGGGTTCGCCTCCAAGAAAAACAGTAAAGGAATTAGATTTCCGTATTCCACTGATGACCAAGCAGAGACGTTAAAGCCTATGCCAGTGACCTCTCGACTACCTTTGCCCTAGAGTCAGTGCAAAATGGAGTAAATCGTGTTTACAGCGGAAAGTGTTTATTAAAGGCATTAGGGAGAATGTCTTGGCTGTAAGCCTTATAAAAGAATAGAGCCCTGTCTTCTCTTTTCACACAGTAGATTCTTACAGTGTAAGAACTAAGGAGAACTATAGAGATTATCTCATTCATTACTTCTTCATCTTTTGAGGGGTCATCTAACCCTTTTAGAATCTAATTAACACTTACAGACTTTCCTCAGAAAAAGTTCACATACAAAATGTGGTATAATATCTCTATAGTGTTTATGGATATCCTCCTTAACCCCAACTAAAACTCAAGGTGATGAATTCTTGATTTCTTTCAGTATTCCCATTGTATGGATAAATAAACCGAAGCCCAGAGGTTAGATAATGCTTTGGGTTTAAATGGTTCCCTCCATGAGCCCCCAACTTCATATGTTGAAGTCCTAACCCCCCAGTGCCTTGGAGTGAGGGTAGGGTCTTTAAAGAGGTAATTAAGTTAAAATGAAATTGTTTGGTTGGCCTTAATCCAATATGACTGATGTCCTCATAAGAAGTGGAAATTTGGAAGCAGACCTGTATGGAGGAAGGCAGTATGAAGATAAAGGGAGAAGACAGCCCTCTGGCATCAAGGAGAGAGGCCTTGGAAGAAAGCAGCCCTGCACCCACCTTGATCTTTGACTGTTAGCCTCCAGAACAATGCGAAAATTAGTTTTTCTTGTTGAACTCCCTCAGTCTGAGGTACTTTATTATGGCAGCCTTAGGAAGCTAATACAAGTGATGAATCCAAGTTACTTAACTAATGGTGGAGCCAGAAATGAGATCCCTCTCTTCAGCCTTTTTTCCAATCCAACTCTCTTTCAGATGCTACATGTCTTTGAATAGAAAAAGACCTACTGATCTTCTAGGAACACTTGTCTTCCATGGATTGTAAATGCCTTTTGTCAGATCTTCTGAACACTTATAAAAATGGGGGAAAACGCTATGCCTTTTGTTTATTAGGCAGAGTCTACATAGTTTGTCTCTATGCTAAAATTTTTTAACTGTTCTTTATAATTGGTGAGTTTCCCATCTCAACTCCTGAGTAAATATCTATAATACAAAGATTCTTTAGTATGAATCCTTCTACGTAATAGCTCAGAATAAGTCCTTGTAATCACTTTGAGGCACAACCGAGTACAAAAACCCATCTAGAAGGAACTTATCTTCTCACAGATATGGTTACACTGTAGGTAGAGTTTAGTGGATAAAATCCAAACTCGAAAATATCAGGATTTGAATTCCTGGTCCCCTAAGAATTAGAGTAATAATCGTGGGTGAGTTCCCTAGCCCCTCAAAGCCTCAATATCTATATCAATAGGATGGAGCTAATAGTAGTATCCATTATATAGTTTTGTGATGAGGATTAAATAAAATAATGCATTGTATATGCTTTAAACAGCAGGCACCCAAAGTAAACATGTACTACACAAGAACATATAAAATATATAAATATACAAAAATAAAGTTGGTCATAGGCATGGAAAGCCTCAAACAATAAAATGTCTTTTAAAAAAATGACAAATTTCTGTTACTTTGGGTTATAAGAAGATCTTTAGTTTGTAAAGAAGTCCAAACCAGAAATAAAAAACAATAATAATAAATTGGATTTTCTCAAAATGTAAAACTTCTGCTCTTCAAGAGACACTTAGAAAAGTAAAAAGGGAATTACAGACTGGAAAGGTATATTTGCAAAATGCATATCTGAGAAGATACTTGTGTCCAGAATATATACTTGTGTCCAGAATCCTATGGATAGCCCACAGGTTTGCAAAACAATCAGACATAACTTAGTAACTAAACAACAGCAACATGTCATGAAGGAAATAAAAGTTAAAATCACAATAAAGATCTGCCAGGTAAGCTAAAATGAAAAAGATTGACAGTACTACATGTTGAAGAGAACATAGAATCACTAGATCTCTTGTTCGTGACTGATAGGAAAGTAAAATGGTACAACTTTGAGAAACAATTTTTAAATTTCTGACTAAGTCAAAACATTTACCCAAGAGAAAAAAAAAATATGCACACACAAAAACTTGCAACACAAATGTTCATAATATTCTCATCGTGTATTGAATACTGAAGTTGGAAAGACTGAGGGACCCCAGAGAGATCAAAAGAATCTTTTGTGGTGATAGAAGTATTCTGTATGTTGTGTGTGGCTGTGTTTTATGAACATACACATCTTTCAAAAGTCAACAAATTGATACTTTAAGTAGCTGTAGTTTCTGCATGAAAGTTATACCCTTATCAAGTTTGAATAACACCAGATCAGGAATCAAGACATCCAAATATGAGTCCCTATTCTGTCTTTTTAAACTATTTGCAAGTTGCAAATTTTTTGGATTCAGAATTAAACGGATTATCTATAAAACACTGTGCCTGTGTGAAATAACAGACTTGGACTCAATCTATTAACATTGCATGGCACAGAAATTGATTTCAGACTGCTAGTGTATAGAGCCTGGTTTTGCTGCTTTCTAGCTGTGCCATCTTAGACAAGTGACTTTACCTTTCTGTGCAGTGTTTCTTGATCTGTAAGATGAGAATACCAGAAAAAAAGAATACAGGTAACAGGTTAACATGTTGCTACATGAATAGTGCTTAGAAAATTGCCTTTGATTTTACTCTCAAGGAAAAGACTCAAGCTGGCCATAATTTACAAGGTGCTACATCATTCTGGCCCTTACTTTCTTCTCTTGTTTCGTTATACTCCATGTGCACTCTGGTCTCAATGAGCTTCTTTTCATTCTTTTAATGTACCATTATCCCTTCCAGGCCATGATTTTAAATACTATCTATACCCTAATGACTTCCCAGTTTTTCTCACTAGCCATGAATGTTCCTCTAAGTTCTAAACTCAAATAATCAACTACCTACTTGACATCTTGATTTTGATAGCAAGTAAGCACCTTAGATATAAACTGTCTTAGGCTTGGTTTCCTGAAGTAGACTCTCAATGTGATTTTGAAAACAGTTGTATTTGTGGCTGCGCTGGGTTTTCATTGCTGTGCGGACTTTGCATAGGTTGTGGCGAGCAGGGGCCACTCTCTGGTTGTGGGCCTGGGTTTCTCACAGCAGTGTTCTCTTGCTGGAGTGCAGGCTCTAGGGTGTGTGGGCTTCAGTAGTTGCGACTTCCAGCCTCTAGAACGCAGGCTCAGTAGTTGTGGTACATGGGCTTGGTTGCTCCACAGTGTGTGGGATCTTCCCAGATCAGGGATTGAACCCATGCCTCCTGCATTGGCAAGTGGATTCTTTGCAATTGAGCCACCAGGGAAGCCCTTTTAGGTGATTCCTTATAATGTTTTTCTCTTCCTCACAGAACAAACTCAGCATTGTATGCTGCTGCTGCTGTTAAGTCGCTTCAGTCGTGTCCGACTCTGTGTGATCCCATAGACAGCAGCCCACCAGGCTCCCCCATCCCTGGGATTCTCCAGGCAAGAACACTGGAGTGGGTTGCCATTTCCTCCTCCAATGCATGAAAGTGAAAAGTGAAAGTGAAGCTGCTCAGTCGTGTCTGACTCTTAGCGACCCCATGGACTGCAGCCCACCAGGCTCCTCCATCCTATTTCCTCCTCTCTGTGTGCTAGCCTTACCAATATTGGCAGCCCTCGCTTCCAGTATTCTCTTATTTTATATTTCAGTGCTACCATAAATTTCTTTTTCCTGTTCTCCAATTGGAATTTCTTCTCCTAGCTCCACCTCTCAATTCTCCCATTTAAAATCTGGCTTAAACATTACCTTTTTTGAATCTTACTGAACTGTCTGCCCTATCCCCTCCATCTTGAGCAGAATTTCTCTGTTCGAACTAGTAGCAGCTTACAGGTCTCATTCCATTGTTCACTGCTTGTATTCTAATAACATTTGCGGTTAGAGACTGCTTTCATACAATTCTCAACATGATACCCGGCACACAATATTATTAGCAATTCTGCGTGTGCAACTTTGCAAACTCCAGTGCTTTCTAACCTTTGACAAAATTAGCCAAAATGAACTTATTTTCTACTTAAAGTAACCCCAGAGTTTCTTCAATATTAACCAGGTATCCAAATAATCAACATATGATTGGAAGAATTTAAAAAGCATGAAATTAAATAGTTTGTCTCATATGAATATGCTTTGCCTTTGTAGTTACAGTATGTGTTAGTCACTTAGTCGTATTTGACTCTTTGTGACCTCATGGACTGTAGCTTGCCAGGCTCCTTTGTTCATGGGATTCTCCAGGCAAGAATACTGGGGAGGGTAGCCATTCCCTTCTCCAGGGGGTCTTCTGGATCTCCTGCACTACAGGCAGATTCTTTATCGTCTGAACCAGCAGGGAAGCCCATAGTTACAAGTTCCACCAAACTGTGTACTCTAATAACGAGGCATTCTTTCAGTATTTGGCACTTGAAAATTTGAATATAAATAGCACAGACTGTACACAAGTCAAGGTAGTTTCAATTTCTCAATATGTCACTGCTATTTGGGCCACTCTAAGATTATGGAATCCCCAATGAGGACACTCAGGAATCTTCATGTACCTTCTGGATTATTTATCTCCCATCCTCAAGGTTAATTCACATGAAACAATTTCTCTTGTTAAATGCCAATTTTGCCCTAAGGTATGAATGTTTAATCCTCATAAAGGTAGTGGGAGTTACATGTGTGCAGTGGCTACGGTCCCTTAACTAATTAGTGGTGAGAGGATGTTAATAAGAGAGTGATTTATATAATACTAACGAACTGCCAAATACAGTAAAATCTAATTTAGACCAACTGGTGGAAAGCCAGACTTAACTGGTAAAAGAGTAAGAATTTTAAAATATATAAAAGGAAGTACATATCATAGATTTCCAACATATTTGATAATTTGAAGTACTTTAATGGACCAAGGGCATTGAGTCTTGCCAAGTAGAGATGCTATTGAAAACTTCTTTAAATGAATAGATACAAGTCATTGGGATTGTCATTACATAACATTGTTAAACATGAATTAACATTTTCAAGTTTGAGACTTTTTTTCCCCACAAACTTATTGTAGTCCTAGATAATTTTAGTTGCAATTTTGTATTCCTGAAAAAGCCCCTCACTGACTGGGTCTGAGCAGTTCTACTTAGTTGGGAGGCAGAAAGGCAGCAAGTAGATCTTAGCTTTTCCTGGGCTTGCCAATTAGCTCCTGAAATAAGGCAAATACACATGGTAAGAGCCCAGTGGACATTCCTGTTCCCTCACTGTTTGTCTGCAGCACATTCTTACACAGTACTGCCTGTGTTCCAGCCCCCGTTCTAGGCACTGAGACGCTAAAAGTGGACCTTGTAGTCCAGGTTAATGTCTGGATTTGGTTTGAAGAATCATGATAAGTCATTAGACAGTTATAAGTAACAAAATAATATTTGTATTTCTGCACAGGAGATGAGGGGAGTAAGGGAAGGCTGGATAAAACGTAAAGAGTTGATCATGTTTCCTGGCTCATCACACACTGCCCTCTTGGTCTGTGTGAGTCTTCATTTATATTTGTATTCTCTTTTATTCACAGAACTCACTCCCATTCTCCCCCTACCACAAGTAATCATTCTAATTCATTTGATAACCTCTTTTTAAATTAGTATGTGCTCTTGTAAAGCAAATACTATACTACAATGCAAAAAGGCAAAATGATCGTCTGAGGAGACCTTACAAATAGCTGTGAACAGAAGAGAAGCGAAGAGCAAAGGAGAAAGGAAAGATACACCCATTTGAATGCAGAGTTCCAAAGAATAGCAAAGAGAGATAAAGCCTTTCTCAGTGGTCAATGCAAAGAAATAGAGGAAAACAATAGAATGGGAAAGACTAGAGATCTCTTCAAGAAAATTAGAGATATCAAGGGAACATTCCATGCAAAGATGGGCTCAATAAAGGTCAGAAATGGTATGGACCTAACAGAAGCAGAAGATATTAAGAAGAGGTGACAAGAATACACAGGAGAACTGTACAAAAAAGAGCTATGATCAACCTAGACAACATATTAAAAAACAGAGACATTACTTTGTCAATAAAGGTCCGTCTAGTCAAGGCTATGGTTTTTCCACTAGTGATGTATGGATGTGAGAGTTGGACTAAAGAAAGCTGAGTGCTGAAGAATTGATGCTTTTGAACTGTGGTGTTGGAGAAGACTCGAGAGTCCCCTGGACTGCAAGGAGATCCAACCAGTCCATTCTAAAGGAGATCAGTCCTGGGTGTTCGTTGGAAGGACTGATGTTGAAGCTGAAACTCCAATACTTTGGCCACCTGATGCGAAGAGCTGACTCATTTGAAAAGACCCTGATGCTGGGAAAGATTGAAGGCAGGAGGAGAAGAGGATGACAGAGGATGAGATGGCTGGATGGCATCACTGACTCAGTGGACATGGGTTTGGGTGGACTCCAGGAGTTGGTGATGGGCAGGGAGGCCTGGCGTACTGTAGTTCATGGGGTCGCAAAGAGTCGGACACGACTGAGTGACTGAACTGAACCGAACTTGTAAAGCATGTGTTGTTTTTCATTCTATATGTGTTTATACACATAGTACCATGTTATATAACTTCTCTAGGAATTTTCTTAATATTTGCTAATTTGTTTGTGCCTGTCTGATTGCTTCTTACAGTTGTACAGTATTCCAAAGCATGAACCCATCATAAATTTTATGTTTTAATCAAGCAATGAACAAGTACATTACTTTCAACTCTTCACTACCGTAAAAAGAGGAACCCCCTCTTGTATGAGGTTTCCCTTAACCTGTGTTGAGACCCTCTCTAGCATATATACCTAATAGTGCAATTGTCTCTGTTTAGGGTATAAATGTACTTCATTAAGTTCTCCAAAGTGCCACCCAAGGAAGGTTCCTCCTGTTTACACTGTTTCAGGTGTATGAAGGCTCCTATATTCCAAGACCTCTTCCAATAATTTGCATAAATTACCTGTCTAATCCTTGTCAATATGATGTGTATAAACTGATGAGTCATTATTGTTTTAATAAGCATTTTCTAAATATTAATGAATATGGATGTCTTGATACATGTTCTTAATTTTCTGTAGTGCCTCTTCATGTTTTTTACCTGCTTTTCCATTGGTATTTCTATTTCTTAATGTGTAGAAGTTCTGGACATTGAAAATATTTTTTCCAATTTACCACCTCTCCATTAACTTTGCCCATTACATCTTGCATTTGAACAAATGTTTAGATTTTATTATAATCAAATTTATGTGAGTGGCTTTTTTTATTTATTTATTTATTTTTGCTTATGGCTTGCACCTTGGGTATACTTATTTTAGAAATTCTTCCCTACTTTAGGTCCTAAAATTATTCTCCTCTTACTTTACATGTTTACCTTTACATCTTTAATCCATGAGGAGTCTACACTTTCATGTAGTATTACAAAGGGATCTAGCTGTATTTGTTCCATGTACCTGAGCTAGATTTATATTTCCTAATATTATGCAATACATCTATATTTTTTAATGTTTATTACTTTATTTGGCTGTGCTGGGGCCTTAGTTATGGCATGTGGAGTCTTTGTTGCAGCACACAGAATCTTTAATTGCAACATGCATACTCTTAGTCATGGTATGTGGGATCTTCCCTTCTTGAGAGAAGTCCCAGTCTCTATTGTTATGGTTCTGGCAATAAAACATTAAGTTTACTGAGTTCCCTATATATACAATTATATTTATAATATATATGATTGGGGTGGACAATCCTTAGAGGCAGACAACTATAGAAAGAGCAATTTTCATCCCTATCTCATCCCTTGGTGGTAGCCATACTATTCAAGCATAAGGGGATAGACTGAAAAAAGCAACAAAGAAGACATTGTACTATATATAATATTGGACTGAAGCATGCCAGGCTTTTCTGCCCTTCATCTCCCAGAGTTTATTCAAACGTATTACCATTGAGTTGGTGATCCCATCCAACCATCTGGTCCTCTGTCGTCCCCTTCTCCCCCACCTTCAAACTTCCCAGCATCAGGGTCTTTTCTAATGAGTCAATTCTTTGCATCAGGTGGTATTGGGGCTTCAGCTTTAGCATCAGTCCTTCCAATGAATATTCTGGATTGATTTCCTTTAGGATTGACTAATCTCTTGACAGTCCAAGGGACTTTCAAGAGTCTTCTCCAAAACCACCATTCAAAAGCATCAATTCTTTGGTGCTCAGCCTTTTTTATAGTCCAATTCTCACATCCATACGTGACCAGTGGAAAAACCATAGCCTTGACCAGATGGACCTTTGTTGACAAAGTAATGTCTCTGCTTTTTAGTATGCTGTCTACGTTGGTCATAACTTTCCTTCCAAGGAGCAAGCGTCTTTTAATTTCATGGCTGCAGTCACCATCTGCAGTGATTTTAGGAGCCCAGAAAAATAAAGTCAGCCACTATTTGTACTGTTTCCCCATCTATTTGCCATGAAGTGGTGGGACCACATGCCATGATCTTCGTTTTCTGAATGTCGAGTTTTAAGGCAACTTTTTCACTCTCCTCTTTCACTTTCATCAAGAGGCTCTTTAGTTCTTCACTTTCTGCCATAAGGGTGGTGTCATCTGCATATCTGAGGTTATTGATATTTCTCCCAGCAATCTTGATTCCAGCTTGTGCTTCATCCAGCCTAGCATTTCTCATGATGTTCTCTGCATGTAAGTTATATAATATATATAAATATATATATATGTAGGTATACACACACACACACCCCCCCACACACACACACATATCTAAGGCTCTATTTTTTTCTCTAAACTTTTTTCTTAAAAATTAATAGCTTCTCTTGCTCTATCTTAATTTTATATAATGTTTCTTCTTCTGCCATTCAAATCAAGTAGCAAATTTTATTTATTGCATTTATTGTGCTTTTCCACTTTAGAATTTCTATTTACTGATTCCATGTTTTTGTTTAAATTTTCTATCTGTTCATTCACAAATATATTTTCCTTTAATCATTGAAAGTATTTCCATTCTTGCAAGATAATTATAATAACTGATTAGAAGTATTACCTAGTAAATCCAACACTTGGACCTTTTCAGAATCAGTATTTTTTCAACTGCTTTATCCCCCCATGAATATGGACTACATTTTTCTGTTCATTTTCTTGTTGGTAAATTTTGGTTTAAAACTGAACACTGTTTGCAGTATGTAGTAGCAACTGTAATTTTCTTTTGAGGATTATTCAAAACTGTTTTTTGTTTTTGTTAAAGGAGACATTAAACTTCCTGAATTAAAATTGTACACATTGACTCAGGATATATGCGATTGCTGATATCCATTTTATGACTTCCTTGCTGCTTTTTAAAAATATGTTCCAGTACCTGCAAAATGTGACTAAAACCAAAGGGTTGAAATCCTTAGAAATAAGGACTTCTCTCTTTGTAGTCTCCTGTTTCGAGAAATTAATCTCTAATTCTCAGCTACTCAGTCAGCTTCAAACTCTGTATTCTCACATGTCAAGCCATTCATCTCACCTTTCTGTCATTGTGGTTTCAAATGGTTACAGTACACACCCAGTTAAAGAGTCAGACTCCAAGATCAGATTTCATGTAGTTCTGTCTCTCAAGACTGTATTTCTCTGTGATCTCTACCTTCTTTCTTGAGCATCTCCCACCCTCAAACTTCCCCCTAGTTTAGTTATAAGTGATTTGATTTCTTTATGCTCTTATGTTGGGGTCTCAGATTTTCTTAGACTCTCACATTTCTCATATTTTCCCTTTAGATGTCCAGCTTCTTTCCTACACCTGTAATCTGATCTCTGGTACCTTTAGCCAGAATGCTACAGTCTTTTGCCCCTGCCTGGTTCTCAGCCATAGCTGAGAGTTAAGCAATATTGTTAAACTGGAGACTTTCAAACTCAGATTCTTGTTTCTTACAGTTGCAATCCTTGAGATTAAACTCTCCTCTGGTTTCTATCTGGTCTTAGATGTTTTAAGTGTCTTTAAATAGCTTTTAAAATATATTCTAGTTCTTCCCTAAAAGAGTGAACATGAACATTATACTTTTCCACCATTAAGAAAAGTTGACTTTCAGTTATTTTTGAATAAATTTGTTTCCTGGTCATCTGGTTTGCATTGTTTCTAGTAAGAAGGAGAAATTCTTACCTTGTTCTCCTATACTTATTTTTCCCCGTGACATCTCAAGATTTTTATCTTTACTATTGGATTTTAGTGATTTGATTATAATGTGCTGAGGTGTTTTTCTCCCTACTTGGATTTACTGAATGTTTTGAAAATGTGAGCTGATAGTCATCAAATTTGGAAAGTTTTAACCCTTATTTCTTTTAAAAATTTTCTTCCTCAGCCTCTTTCTGGGACTCCAATTACATGCATGTTAGTCAAACTGGATATTGTTCCACAGTCCCCTTAGTATGGTATTTTCTTTTGCCATTTTTTTTTTTTTTTTTTTTTTTGGCCTGCCATGTGCTTCAGTTTATATAGCTTCTGTTACTATGTCTTCACATTCATTGATCTTTTCTTCTCTAGTATCTGATCTGATGTTATGCTTCTCAGTTAATTATTATGTCAGATATTATAATTTCATTTCTGCAAATCCTGTCTGGTTCTTTTCATAGCTTCTGTTACACTAATAAGAGTTTTTATTTACCCCTCACCATGTTCATAATTTCTGTTAAACCCTTGGAAATATTTGTAATTGCTCTTTTAGAATCCTTCTCTGATAATTCCATTATTTCTGTAATTCCTAGGTTTTTTTTATTTTATTTTATTTTATTTTATTTTTAAACTTTACAAAATTGTATTAGTTTTAATTCAGTTATCTTTCTCCTCACAAATAACGTCTTCCCATCCATTCCTCTATTAATTATTTACTTTATGGCAGACATTGTGACCGCTATTTTATTGTGTAGATGTTTAGTGTTTGGTCAGTGGCTCAAGGGGATCCTTAAACAGATGTGTAAGGGCTTGTGCTTTCCCCGACTGTTTGGGTTTCCTCACCCTGTACCACAGTCTGCAAGTGTCTTTATGTTGAACTGGTGATTATGGGTCTCGCTTCGTTTTCTTACCTTCTCTCAGAGATGCAATCTAGCTTTTTTCCAACATTTGAAAATAGTTATTACATATATTTTGTCCTATTTTATAGCTGTATACAGAGGGAGAGGGGATTCAGTACAGCACAGTTACTTTGTCATGACCAGAAACAGAAAAAGGTTTTAAGTCTTTTAATATCTCATTGATATGTAGAAAAGGCTGGTCCCAGAGACTATTACGAGGCTAACGCTAATAGAATGAAATTACTCCAGTTAATGGGAGAAGAGTATTGTGTGAGTATAAAATCAGGCTGGCTCTGGAAAGAAGGAACTTGAATTAGGTAAGCTCTTAGTATCTTCTCAAATTCTGGATTCCATGTTTATACACTTAATGTATAAATGAAGATACTTTCGGTTACAAGTAATAGAGAAAAGAGATCAAATTGAATTAAACTAAGGTGAAAGTGTAGTGTTAGTCACTCTGTCGTGTCTGATTCTTTGTGACCCCATGAACTGGAGCCCACCAGTCTTCTCTGTCCATGGAATTCTCCAGGCTAGCATACTGTGGGTTGCCTTTCTTTCTCCAGGGGGTCTTCCCAATCCAGGAATTGAACCCAGGTCTTCTGCATCGCAGGCAGCTTCTTTACCATCTGAGCCACCAGGGAGTAAACTAATTAGTGTATTGAAGGCTTCAGGACTGAACTGATTCAGGGATTCTGTGAGCCTCATCTTCCTATCTCTTTAGTCAGTTTTCACTAAGTCTAATTCTTCTCCTGGTAATGTAACTGTTAATGCCTCCCTGTCACACCTTTGTTCCTTTAAGTCTAGAGGAAAATCTTTTTTTTTTTTTTTTGGAGTATAATTGTTTTACAATGCTGCAGTAGCTTCTGCTGTACAACAAAGTGAATCGCCTGTTATATGTATATACATATGCCCCTCCCTCTAGAACGCCCCTCCCGTCCATCCCCTCTCCACTCCTCTAGGTCATCACGGAACACCAGGCTGAGCTCCCTGTGCTAACAGCAGCGTCCCACCAGCTGTCTCTTTTGCACATGGTAGTGTATATGTCAGTCCTGCCTCCCAGTTCGTCCCAGCCTCCTGTGCTCCACCTGTGTCCCCACATCCATTCTTTACGTCCACACCTCTATTCCCACCCTAAAAATAAGTTCATCAGTACCACTTTCCTAGATTCCATATATGTGCATTAACATACAGTGTTTTTCTCTTTCTGATTTACTTTGCTCCGTACGACAGACTCTAGGTCCATTCATATTATTATGTGTGCTCAGTCACTCAGTCATGTCCAATGCTTTGTGACCTCATGGACTGTAGCCCGCCAGACATTTCTGTCCATGGGACTCTCCAGGCAAGAATATTGGAGTAGGTTGCCATTACCTTCTCCACCATATCATTATAAATGACCCAATTACATTCCTTTTTCTCTCAAGAAAAAGCCCACAGCTTCCCTCTAACCCAGCAAACTTGGATCATACGTTTATTCATGAGCCAGCTTAGAGTTAGTATGCTTCTAATTCAAAGGAAATAGAAAAGCTTTGATTGGTACACTTTTCTAAACTAATTGTGTGGCTAGAGAAATGTGATCAGTTTTATTGGTTCAAACAAATTAGGGCTCATTCCTAGTGTTGGGCCTGCTGTTGGCAGCAACAGAATAGAGGAAAGGAGCAATGGATGTTGGGATGACTTCTCTAAAGCCCATTTTAATTACACTCAAAATTTTGAAAATATACTGTTTTCTGTTTAAAGCATATATCCTAAAGTGTTTCATATAGCACAAATTGCTTTCTAATTCATAGATGCATTTATCAAGATGACAGAAGGGCTCTTAATTATTGATATACTGAGTGGGGGGAAAAAAAAGCAACATTTAAGATATTTTATAGCAAAAGATTGGTTTGTAGTTCATATACTGAAATTTGTAGTGGTTATCTCGGAGTCAGAAAATTATGATAAGTTTTTCTGGGAGTCTGTATTTTGTGTTTTTCTATCTTCTCCTACATTAGGCATGAATTTCTTATGTAATTGGAGAGAATAAATACATCCATTAAGATGATGCTTGTGAAATTGCAAGAGGAAACACTATTTCAGCACTAGGAGAAGCAATCAGTGTTGTAGCTGAGAACTGTGGTTTGTGGACTCAAGTGACCTAGCTTATGGCCTGTGTTTACCATATACAACTTCTATAAAACAGGATAATTGCATGGCACCATTACTTGAATATGTCAGGTATAACAGCTCTCTCAATAAAGGAAATGAGATTTAATATAACGTAGGAATTGGTGTAAGGTAGGCATTTTTTTTTTTTCCACATATCATAGGTAAGGAAACTCAGTCTTTTTCATAGATTATATAAATGTCTAAAATAACGCAACCAGTAAGAAGAAAAACTGGTTTGAACTCACATCTGCCCAGCTACAAAGACCTTCTTCCCTCTGTTCAAATGAGTCTGAAACTTTGATGCACATCAGAATCACCCAGAGGGCTTGTTAAAACATAATTCAGAATTATGGATTCAGGAAGCCTGGGGAGGGCCTGAGAATTTGCATTCCTATCAGGTTCTCTGGTGATGTGCCTACTGCTGGTCTGAAGACCGCATGCGGAAATCCACGGTTCTCTACTACATTTTCCATGATTGTGCATGCTCAGTGACACAGGAATTTTAGCATAATCTCATACATGCAAGTGTTAACTGCTCTCTATTTGGGTGTTTGTTTTCTAATCCCTTGTCTTTGTGATTTTTGTATTCTGGTAAGGTCTTCAGGTGTGTAAAGAGGCTTAGAAATCCTCCTTCAAGTCATTATTCTTATTACTTTCCCCAGTCCAGTGCCCTAAATGGTTTTCTAGTGGTATAAAAGAGTACACACCCTTCCCACTTCATAATGCAATTTTAGGGAGTAAATAAGCCACAAAACAAAATCTGTTATCATATCAATCCATTTATCAGGGTTTGGAAAGCATTAAAGTAATTTATCACAAAATATTGTCACATGAATGAAAAACTCTCTGTAAGCTCCTGGTTTCATTTTAAACTTGATTTTTTCTCCTTGTTCTGCAGCTGTATAGGTGGATTGGTAATAAATTTGCCCTCTGGGGCTTTATTACCTTAAGGATAGCTTTTCTCTTTCATTATTGTATTGACATTTTCTACCAACCTCAAGGTTTGCCCAGGAAGATGATACACAGTCTGGCCCAGAGATACTGCGTGCTGTGTACTGAGCAGCAAAATGTGTTATTACTTCCTGCATGCTCCTTTTCTTAAGTTGTGTTATCCTACGAGGATTAATGGGATCACCTTAACACTGGTCAAGTCACCCTTTAGCTATTTATCATCAATCTAGTTAGTTAACATCAAATCATCCTCTAGATAGATTATTTTCCCTAAAATTATTGATCAAAATAAAAAGGAATCTTCTTAAATGTCTTGTATAATGGTGAACTCCCATTTACTTTATATTGAATTTGATAGTAGTTAAAGTAAATGTCCTCATGTTATGCAAATATACAGATACTTATTATTAGGATTTGCCTTTTTTAAGAGTCTGTATAGTACTTCTATCATTTTTATTTCAAGAATATTTCATATCTAGGAAGCTGAAATAAAACAGCTTAATTAAGATTCTTTTATTATGAGAAACAGGAACCCACTCAAGCTATGCCATCGTAAGCAATAAATGGAAGTATTTTACAAATGCAGGATGTCTTCCTGGGCAGGAAAGACTGATATTCTAGAGGGGATGAGAATGAGGAAATGAGTATTCAATAAGAATCTGGCCAGCATTCTCTCTTCTCCTTGTCTTGTCTTTTTTCTTCTCTACTGCTTGAATCTTCTCTCTCTGCATGTTAGCTTTCTCAGCTTCTTTGTAGGTATGAAGGACTAAAAACTCTCCCATGGCTCCTGAGAATACATTCTCCAGTCAAGAAGCTTTTCACTTCCATTCCTAATTCTAACAGGAAGAATATAACTGGTTCATCTTGGATCAGATATTTAAGAGTACTGACTACAGTATGGTTGCCAGAGGCCTAGCTTCAAAGAGTAGGAAAGTTTTCTAATAATGTTGTTCACTGTGAGTTGAGAGCAAAATACAGACTATCTACTTCTTGAACATTTTTTTTTAAAAATCGAATAATTTAGTAATTGCATATTTGGTATCAAGTAAACCCTTAGTGAGAATTGGACTGTGAAGAAGGCTGAGCGCTGAAGATTTGATGCCTTTGAACTGTGGTGTTGGAGAAGACTCTTGAGAGTCCCTTGGACTGCAAGGAGATCCAACCAGTCCATTCTGAAGGAGATCAGCCCTGGGATTTCTTTGGAAGGAATGATGCTAAAGCTGAAACTCCAGTACTTTGGCCACCTCATGCGAAGAGTTGACTCATTGGAAAAGACTCTGATGCTGGGAGGGATTGGGGGCAGGAGGAAAAGGGGATGATAGAGGATGAGATGGCAGGATGGCATCACTGACTCAATGGACGTGAGTCTGGGTGAACTCCGGGAGCTGGTGATGGACAGGGAGGCGTGGTGTGCTGCGATTCATGGGCTTGCAAAGAGTCGGACACGACTGAGTGACTGAACTGAACTGAACTGAAACCCTTAGTACATCATGAGAAATGCTGGACTGGAAGAAGCACAAGCTGGAATCAAGATTGCCGGGAGAAATATCAATAACTTCTGATATGCAGATGACACCACCCTTATGGCAGAAAGTGAAGAGGAACTAAAAAGCCTCTTGATGAAAGTGAAAGTGGAGAGTGAAAAAGTTGGCTTAAAGCTCAACATTCAGAAAATGAAGATCATGGCATCCAGTCCCATCACTTCATGGGAAATAGATGGGGAAACAGTGGAAACAGTGTCAGACTTTATTTTTCTAGGCTGCAAAATCACTGCAGATGGTGACTGCAGCCATGAAATTAAAAGACGCTTACTCCTTGGAAGGAAAGTTATGACCAACCTAGATAGCATATTCAAAAGCAGAGATGTTACTTTGCCAGCAAAGGTTCGTGTAGTCAAGGCTATGGTTTTTCCTGTGGTCAGGTATGGATGTGAGAGTTGGACTGTGAAGAAGGCTGAGCGCCAAAGAATTGATGCTTTTGAACTGTGGTGTTAGAGAAGACTCTTGAGAGTCCCTTGGCCTGCAAGGAGATCCAACCAGTCCATTCTGAAGGAGAT